>NC_056434.1:34404656-34499656 GCF_018296145.1 Oncorhynchus tshawytscha | reverse complement strand
AGGGAAGAAGATAAAAACCATGGAGAGATCGAAAACAAGGAAGAGGATGAGATCAACAAGGGGGATCTGGATAGAGAAGCATGGAGTAATGGTGGCACTACATATTTCACATTACTGTGAACAGTGAACCTGCTGGTTTTCTGTTGTCCCTGACAATAAATTGTACCCACTTGGTGTTCCAGGTCTAGATCGGTCTCTGATTAGAGGGGAACAATGAAAAAAAAACAATTTGAGGTCCATAGTTAAGTTTGAGGGGCTTACAATATGATAGGCCAATACAAAAGCCATTATGCCAAGAGTTCTGATCATCTTCAAAGGCTCCAGTCAGTCAGTAAGATATGAGAGTGGGAGAAGCATGCAGGTTTCAGTCCCAGTACAACACACAGACGTTGAGACCTTCTCATCTCCACTGCCTCACAATCACAAATGCACGCAAACACACAAACGCACGTACACATCACACATGCACGCACGTACACCCATGCGCACACACCAGACACGCATGCATGTACACACACACACACACAAGTACACACCCTCTTACACATGCACGTACACACCCACACACTTTCATCCCCTTTGCCACCTCTTATATAATGTGGTTCAAAACAGACATGCACACTGGTGGCGGAGTTGTTATGGAAACCCAGATTAGACAGTGCAAAAGGTGTGTGTATGAGGGAGAGAGGTAGAGAGAGAGAAAGAAAAACAAAGAGAGAGAGAGACTTGAGAGAGACTTAATCCTTGCTCCAGGTGTATCAGAGTGTGGAGTGTAATGAAGAGAGTCGTTAGGGGGGAGAGCAGACCTTTGATACAGTCATACAGACGTGTCTATTCCCTGTACTGCTTAATTACTCAGGTCTTATCACACTCACCTCTCTATACAAACACCAGGGCCAAACACACAGAGAGAGAGAGAGCACAAAAATATGCCTTTAATATGCAGAATAATGTTGTTTAATTGATTTAACAGTGAGCTCTGGAGCGTGTCTACAGCTCAACCTCTCTACAGGATTTCAAGGTGCCTTTTTTACCAGAGGAACAGCTGCACTACCTTTTCCCGTTGGTACTGTACAGAGCAACACACCCCACACACACCCACACACCCCACACACACAAAACAGGCCCTCTCTTACACTATGGCCCAGGGACTGCCTCAGCTCTCTGTTCTTCCATCAGTCCTAAACCACAGCCTCTCCCGCTGAGAACCACTTCAGGTCCAGTCTCTGACTCTGAACTGCTCCACTGAACACACCATGTGGAATGATGTGGAAAAGTGGTCCGAATCCAAGCTAGAGTGATCAAGGAAGCATTTTATGTCAGCACTTTACATCACTTTTCACTGTGTAGAAGGTTTAAACTGGTTATCATACGAAGCTGAAGGATGCTGTAGTAATATCTGATATATACAACATAAAGTAATGTCGTCTGTTGCTGTGAGCAGCTGGCTGCTGTTTGCCTGCAGGGCGCCTGCTGTTCTGAAGGCTAAACACAGAAAGTAGTGATGCAGCTAACACTAACACAGGACTGTCATCTAGTCTGAAGAAGACGGATAGTTGCTGCACTTAGTCCTCAAAGGGGTTAATTTCCAACAAGTGGAGGGGGTCAGGCTCTATTTCCTTAATTCACACACCACCCCTCCCCATCTCTCTTGTTGAAATTGGAAATGAACCCCATTGAGGACTAAGTGCAGAAAGTCGGCATGATCTCTCTCTCCTATCTCTCTCTGATTAAGTAGCTACGCAGTATGAAGTAGTTAAGAAGGATATCTAAGTGGAAATAAAGATCTGCATTGCAATAACTATTACATGACTGCTGACCTGAAGAAGTCACACTATTCAAGACGTATAGGCTTCATCATTGAACGTGGGACAACAACTCTAAATCTGGCTAATGTAATAGCATTGGTCTGTTCAGTTCGGTCTTGATACTCATGTTATTATTCCTAACACTGTGGTTGGCAAATCAACTCTTGGCTGAGTCCTTACAACCAGCTTGGAGAGAGACACAACAGCCCCTTGCGACATTTAGCAAATCACAAAAATATCATATCGCAATTAGCTTCTGAGAAATGATTTTGTACAGTACTACACCCCCCCTCCCACTGGCATTCATAGAGATGAGTGTTGAGGCATTTTGTTAAACATGTAAACAATCTTTAACTCTACTCTCATTTATTCAACCCAGAGGAGGGCTGGCAAAGCAACACCAGAAGAGAGAGAGAGGGGTGTAATGAGAAAGAGAGAGAGAGGGGTGTAATGAGAAAGAGAGAGAGAGGAGTGTAATGAGAAAGAGAGAGAGAGAGAGAGTAATGAGAAAGAGAGAGAGAGTGAGTAATTAAAGAGAGAGCGAGAGGGGGTGGGTGGGGGGATTGGGATGTAGTGAGAGAGAGACAGAGGGGGTGGGATATAGTGTGTGAGAGAGAGAGAGAGAGTGATGTAGTGAGAGAGAGGGGGATGTAGTGAGAGAGAGGGGGATGTAGTGAGAGAGAGGGGGATGTAGTGTGAGAGAGAGAGAGGGAGATGTAGTGTGAGAGAGAGAGAGATGTAGTGTGAGAGAGAGAGAGAGATGTAGTGTGAGAGAGAGAGAGAGATGTAGTTTGAGAGAGAGAGAGATGTAGTTTGAGAGAGAGAGATGTAGTTTGAGAGAGAGAGAGAGAGAGAGAGAGAGTGGGGGATTTAGTGAGAGGGAGAGAGATTTAGTGAGAGGGGTGGGAGTAGTGTGTGAGAGAGAGAGAGAGAGAGAGAGAGAGAGGGATGTAGAGAGAGAGAGAGAGGGATTTAGTGAGAGAGAGATGGATTTAGTGAGAGAGAGAGGGGGGATGTAGTATGTGAGAGAGAGAGAGGGATGTAGTGTGTGAGAGAGGGATGTAGTGAGAGAGAGGGATGTAGTGTGTGAGAAAGAGAGATGGATGTAGTGAGAGAGAGAAATCATGCATATGCAGTACACAGTAAGGATGGGGGGGCAGAGGTAAAGAATGACACAGCTGGAGAGAATGGGAGAGAAAGAAAGAGAAGCAAAGAGAGGTAAGAGATCCATGTGTGTCAATTAGCAGTGGAGTTGGAGCGTGTTTTCTGCATTATGCTACTTTGCTAATGCTAATCCCTTCCTCTGAGGTTTAACAATTAGCATACTGAGACGCCAAAGCTCCTGGTTGATATTAAGATTTCCAACTGTGTGTGTGTGCGTGCGTGTGGAGCCAGGGCAATAAGTAATAACCTGGAACTCAACACGTCTTCCCCTCGAGATTGATGGGTTAGCTGTTAGCACAGCTGAATCATTCAAATTCCTGGGGACCATCATCTCCCACAACCTCAAGTGGGAGGACAACATCACAGCAGTCACTAAGAAGGCACGCATGTACTACTTGCGGCAGCTGAAAAATATCTAAATCTCCCAGACAAACCTGATCCGGTTTACACATCAATCACAGAGTCCATACTGACCTCTTCTATAACCGTCTGGCTTGGGTCTGCGCCTGCCTGCTCCAAGGGCAAACTGCAGCGCATTGTACGGTCTGCTGTGAGGGTCATCAGCTGCCACCTGCCCTCCATCGAGGTACTGCACGACTCCAGGGCAAGATCATCGCCGACACCTTCCACCCTGGTCACCCCCTTTTCCAAAAACTCTCCTCTGGCAGGCGGTTCAGTGCAATTATGACCCAAAACTTCCTGCCAGCTGAGCAGTTTCTTTTCCCATGCTGTGGGCCTCACCAACCGGCCATCTGGCACATAGAGTTTAAAGGACTATGCACTCTATGCTCTACACACGTCAAGCCATCTCCAGACTATACACAAAATAACTGCACTATACTGCATTGTACATCCACTGTATATCAACTGTTTACAACGGGTGGTTCTAATCCTGAATGCTGATTGGTTAAAACCGCGTTCCAGCCGGTATCTAGTCTGGCTAAATCTATGATGTTGAAATGCCTATTTACTCTGTTCCATCTCAATGCGCAATCCACTGTCTCATCAGCCCTGCCAGGAAATTTATAAACTTGATCTCCACTATAAAAATCATCTAAACATTATCTCCCATTTATTTTAGACTAGCATTTGGTTTTCAACAGCAGAGATTTGTTTAAACCTTGCTGTCGGTCTCTCCGACCTTTTCAATATTGTTTCAATATTGAATTGCAATCTCCACCTTCCCATATAAAGTGAATGTGTCCGAACGACACTGACAGCATATTGAGCTGGTTGTCATAGCAACATACATATTTTTTTGTTGCGAAAACTAAAATGGATGAGTGGAACATTTCTTTAGATTTGTTTTGGCTGCATTGCTTTAGATGAATGGGAAAAAGAGATGGCAATAATGCCCAGGCATGCAGATTTGGAGGGTACTGCATTGAATGACCTAGAGAAAAGAAGCAACGCAAAACACACAGATAAGAATACAAACTGGGCTGTGCGTTGCTTTGAGGGCTGGGTAGCAGAGAAGAAAAAGTTGACTTCAACACTGTCACTAAGGAAGAGTTTAACATCCTACTCCGACAGTCTTATGGAAATGAATGACACGGGAAGGGGGAGCCGTAACGCACAAGTAGCTACCTGGCACTCAGGGTGGGCTCAAACGGTTTCTAAATGACCCACCAATCGGTCGCAGCTGGCGCCTTATGAAAGACACTGAATTTACCACCTCGAATCATGTATTTCTGGGCAACATTAAACAGCAAAGGCGGCAAGGAAAAGATATCACAAGATGTCACAAACAGCCACCCTCCCAGTTCCAAAACTCCCAGGCTCTGAATCCCATTACACCAAGGGGTCTGGTCCAGAATGTGTTGTTCAACCTCCAGTTACATCTGAGTTGAAGAGGAAAAGAGGGGAAAAGACAACTAAAGCCCAACTCATTCCTAGAAAAACTGACTAGAACAGTCTGAGGTATGTTGTTCATAGCCTGGTTGTGTTATTTCTAAGTTAGGCGACTGGAAAACAATATTATAACAATGCATTCTCTCTCTCAGATACGCCACTCTCACATATAACGAGGCCACAAAGAATCATCTGGACCCAAGGGAGACACCCCTGCCAATATATTCAACAAACACCAGGTTCTCAGGCAATATCACTTAAGTCAGCTGCGGTGGATAACAAAGAGAATGAATGGTTTAATTTATTAAAATCAGCTCAAATTAATGTCATGAATTGTCTTTCTTTTGTCTGAACAGTGTCCTGTTCTGCCAGGCACAGTCGCGCCTCATAAGCTCATTGTTATGGATGTATCCAAAAAAATCTTAAAAAACAGCTTAAACAAATGCAAATGTAGCTACTTTGCTGTTATTCTGGCTGCACTTTTTGACGTGACTGTAAATTAGCCGTAGTTGGCTAGTTAGCAAGCAAGGGATAAACACGTTGCAGAATGGCAGCTCTGTGAGCACTGAGCAGCAGCCACACAGTATGGCAATGGAGCATTTAGAACGAAGGACTGGGTCGCATCCATAGATACAGAACAAAAAGAACGAACAACTGGGCAACCCTAGATTTGAGTGGGGACTACACAGTTGAAGTCGGAAGTTTACCTTAGCCAAATACATTTAAACTCAGTTTTTCACCATTCCTGACATTTAATCCAGGGTAAAAATGCCTTGTCTTAGGTCAGTTAGGATCACCACTATATTTTAGAATGTGAAATGTCAGAATAATAGTAGAGAGAATGATTCATTTCAGCTTTTATTTCTTTCATCACATTCCCAGCGGGTCAGAAGTTTATATACACTCAATTAGTATTTGGTAGCATTGCCTTTAAATTGTTTAACTTGGGTCAAATGTTTTGGGTAGCCTTCCCACAACCTTCCCAAAATAAGTTTTGGCCCATTCCTCCTGACAGAGCTGGTGTAACTGAGTCAGGCATTTTCAGTTCTGCCCACAAATTTTATATGGGCTCGAGGACAGGGCTTTGTGAAGGCCACTCCATTACCTTGACTTTGTTGTCTTTAAGCCATTTTGTCACAACTTTGGAAGTATGCTTGGGGTCATTGTCCATCTGGAAGACCCATTTGCGACCAAGCTTTAAACTTCCTGACTGATGTCTTGAGATGTTGCTTAAATATATCCACATAATTCCCCCCCATGATGCCATCTATTTTGTGAAGTGCACCAGTCCCTCCTGCAGTAAAGCATAACGATAATCATTATGGCCAAACAGATCTATTTTTGTTTCATCAGACCACAGGACATTTCTCAAAAAAGTACAATCTTTGTCCCCATGTGCAGTTGCAAACCATAGTCTAGCTTTTTTATGGCGGTTTTGGAGCAGTGACTTCTTCCTTGCTAAGCGGCCTTTCCGGTTATGTCGATATAGGACTCGTTTTACTGTGGATATAGATACTTTCGTACCTGTTTCCTCCAGCATCTTCACAAGGTCCTTTGCTATTGTTCTGGGATTGATCTGCACTTTTCGCAAAAAGGTACGTTCATTTCTAGGAGACAGAACGCGTCTCCTTCCTGAGCGTTATGACAGCTGCGTGGTCCCATGGTGTTTATACTTGCGTACTATTGTTTGTACAGATGACCGTAGTACCTTCAGGCGTTTGGAAATTGCTCCCAAGGATGAACCAGACTTGTGGACTACAATTTTCTTTCTGAGGTTGTCACGTTCGTTGAAATGAGCGGACCAAGGTGCAGCGTGCATAGAGTTCCACATGTTTATTAAAATGAAACTCACCAACAAAAACAATAAACAGCAACCGAGATGTAACGACTGGAGTGCTCACAGGCACTACATAAAAACAAGATCCCACAAACTAAAGGTGGAAAAAAGGCTGCCTAAGTATGATCCCCAATCAGAGTCAATGATAGACAGCTGCCTCTGATTGGGAACCATACCCGGCCAACAAAGAAATAGAAAAACTAGAATGCCCACCCAAATCACACCCCGACCTAACCAAATAGAGAAATAAACAGGCTCTCTAAGGTCAGGGCGTGACAGAGGTCGTGGCTGATTTCTTTTGATTTTTCCATGGTGTCAAGCAAAGAGGCACTGAGTTTGAAGGTAGGCCTTGAAATGCATCCACAGGTACACCTCCAATTGACTCAAATTATATAAATTAGCCTATTAGAAGCTTCTAAAGCCATGACATAATTTTCTGGAATTTTCTAAGCTGTTTAAAGACACAGCCAACTTATTGTATGTAAACTTTTGACCCACTGGAATTCTGATACAGTGAATTATAAGTGAAATAATCTGTCTGTAAACAATTGTTGGAAAAATTACTTGTGTCATGCACATGTAACGGACGTGAAATAGCTAGCTAGTTAGCGGTGGTGCGCGCTAAATAGCGTTTCAATCGGTGACGTCACGTAGATGTCCTTACCGACTTGACAAAACTATAGTTTGTTAATTAAGAAGAAATTTGTGGGGTGGTTGAAAAATGAGTTTTAATGACTCCAACCTAAGTGTATGTAAACTTGTTACTTCAACTTTGTCTTGTGGAAGGATGAAACAGTAAAAATAAATTCATCCAAATAAAGTTTTTATTGAAAATATGTTGTTTATTATTTGAATATTTTGGTAACCCATTGTATAAAAGTGATAATGCCCTCGAAGTCAGTGTTTGTTGGATATATTGGCACGGCAATAACAACACCCCTTCAATATATAGAACAAACACGGGCTTTCTGGCATTATCACTTAAATATCCACAGTATATTTCTATATCCACTTCTCACTCTTATAGCTCTATGTTTAGTCTACCTAGTTGTATATAATGATTGTAATCTTTTTGTAGACTCCTATGTCTGTATTCTGTATCTAAATGTTGTCCATCACCAGCAACACCATAAAATCAAGTACAATTCTGAGTATGTGTAAATTTACTTAATAAAGGTGATTCTAATTCTGAGTGGGCAGTTGTCTGTTTGTGCCAGTCCTCTGTGGTTCAGTATTTGGCAGCTCTCTGAGCACTGAGCAGCAGCCACACAGCCAGATGGTGATTTTACTGAGGCCCCAGTAAAGATGTACAGCCTTTTAAACATCAAATAGCAGCACTTTAACCAGCTAGCACAGTGGATCTGGGCCGATTCCGGCTGAGAGTCGGGGCACTCGGTTGAGAGTCAGACTCGGCCGACGTCATTTTTCATTGTTTCTGTGATCAAAAAATACAATTAACATTTAAATGAAATACCTTAAGAGTCCTGCGTAGTATTTTATTATTTTGATACTTTGTGCAAGTCAATTGATTAAAAACCTTGTGGATGGAGCCTCCCGAGTGGTGCAGCACAAACTGCATCGCAGCAGAGCAAACTGCATCGCAGCAGAGCAAACGGCATCGCTGCAGAGCAAACTGCAACGCGGCAGAGCAAACTGCACCGCGGCAGAGCAAACTGCACCGCGGCAGAGCAAACTGCATCGCGGCAGCGCAAACTGCATCGCAGCAGAGCAAACTGCATCGCAGCAGCGCAAACTGCATCGCAGCAGAGCAAACTGCACCGCAGCAGAGCAAACTGTACCGCAGCAGAGCAAACTGCATCGCAGCAGAGCAAACTGAGTTGCTACAGAGGCTGGTTCGAGACCCGTGCCGGCCTAGACTGGGAGCCACATGAGGCGATGCACAATTGGCCCAGTGTCATCCGAGTTAGGCCGGCCGGGATGTCCTTGTCCCATCACACTGTAGCAACTCCAGGCGCATGCACGCTGACACGGTCACCAGGTGTATGGTGTTTCCTCCAACACAAAATGTTTTTTTTGTGGATGGGTATAATTTGTATGGATAAAATGTATTATAGTAATATATAAAATGACTAAATCGGGTAATTGTGTATATATTTATTTAAACTTGCAGTACCTTCACACACACACACACACACACACACACACACACACACACACACACACACACACACACACACACACACACACACACACACACACACACACACACAAAGGTTTGCCCCTCACTAATCAATCCATCCATTTCCTTTATTAATGCAGATTAAAGCAACACAGAGAATAATGGAGCATTGTACTCCAGCACATTAAAACACTCTTCAATTTAAACACCATTCATCTCTTTCACTCTGTCCCCACTCTCATTCTCTCTCTGTCTCACTCCCTCTCTCTGGCTGAGAGTGACTTTCAATCGAAGTATTGAATCTAAATGCCATGCGGAGGGTTAGTAGGAAGTAGCAGTAATTGTCCTGATGATAAGGTTGATAATGCCAGAAGCTCTTAATCAGAAGAGGCTTAGGGCCTGGCTAGACTGGCTGTATAGGCCTTTATCCTACCAGCCTCTCTCTCTCACACACTCACAGGCACACGAGCGGTCGGGCAGGCACACGCACCCACACACACATCGTGGACAACATTTATCTACTTTTAATTATCTTTGGCTGTGCAGATTAGTGCCCATCAAGTGTATTGTGTGAATAGAATACATTTACATTCCTAAGGAGGACAGACAGAGGAAGACGTGTGTGTGTGCATGTATCTAGTTGGTATTAATATAGGCTAATAAGGGTCCAGATAGGACATAATAAAGTAAAGCTTGTATCCTGTAACAAACACAGAGACACAAACACACCTTTCTACTGACTAATTTCATCAGTCTAGACTGAACAAGTGTCCCTGTCGACAGCTGTTTAAGCCAGGGAGGGTTAATGGAGAGGAAACCAACGCATTGATTTAACCAAGGAAACAGATCGCTGATCATCTGTGTGTATCAGCTACAATGGTCTGTCAAAGATGGGTTACTGTAGGTAGGGTCAACATAATCCAAATGAATATATTACCAAGGTTGATGTATTTTTTCCCGGCCTTGCCTGCTCTCCAACTTTATTTGGAATGGAAAGACCTTGAGAGTCAAATTGACTGTGTTACACTTACCCCATGAAGCTGGAGGTCTTGGACTACCTCATATGAAGATATATTAATGCACAACTGCGTTCACTTAAACAATGGACAGCAGAGTATCGAAGGCATATTGGTAATACCGTATTATCTCAAATATATTCACTACTTTGGGTCCAAGGCGATCCAATGGTTATCAATTCATGAAGCGGAAAGAACCAATATCGCCAAGAACCCCTATTTGAAATACCCCCACCTTACCTCCAGTGTTTACTGACAACATCTTTAAGTACAAGTTCCAAAGTGGCATCATGCATTGTTAACGTGTACTGTGATGCATCTATACTGTCATTGAAAAAGATTTGGACTATCCAAGGATGATTTCTTTAAGATCTTACAAGTCAGAAAACGTATTAAATCTCTTCAACAAAAAACCCAAGGCAAAGAAGTTGATTGCCAAGTTATATCAAAGGTTGATTGAAACACTACCTGATGGGAATAAATGGGAAACAATTGAGGAGAACCATTGTTCACACCTGCTCCTGCAGCCTAAGACATAAACTACTGCAATTGAAGATAATTCATAGGACTTACTACATTCCTGCCAGAATGAAAGTCATGTACCCAGACATTTCACATCTCGGTTTAAGATGCAAAAAGCACAAAGGAACCATATTACATATGCTGTTGTCCTGTGACAAACTAACAGCATTTGTGTGATAATGTACGTGATAACATTTCATTGTGTCTAGGAATTGATATCCATCCATCTCCATGACTATGTCTTCTGGGATATGTAAATGTTAGTGATCAATATCAAGTTTTGTAATACAGGTGTAGTGGCTGCAAAACAATGCGTCGTATTCACCCTCAATAACAATCTGGAGGACTGAACTAGTTACATCCCACTAGATTCTATATACTATAAATTCAAACAAATATCTGACTTTTGGACAAGGTTTGGAGGCCGTATGTGGACCATCTCAGGGAGTGTGGTGCTTGAGGTATGTTCACGGCTGTTCTTGGAGGCAGAGCACTAGTTTGTATTTTTGTGTGTGATTGTGGGCGAGTGTGGGCATGTTGTTGTTTGTGTTGTGTAGTGGATGTTTTTGTTTTTGTGTTGTTTTGTTTTGTGAATGTCAGTTTATTTTGGAAATCATTTTTATTTTATAATAATATTTATAATACCTGTTTCAAGGTGTGAATGGTCTATGCCAGGTTAGGGCCAGCAGGTCCTTTTAGGATCCTCGTTCTCCTCATTCAGGGAGAGATACTTGTTGTTACTATAGCTCTACTCAGATGTGTGCATTTATGGAAGTTTTGCCCTGTGTTTGAGGTGGTTTTATTTTTGCAAGTTAAGTATTTTTGTCAATGATTTTAATCATTTTTTAATCGCCTGTATATTTTGTAAATACATCTCTCTGGATCCAGCCTTATTCATTGAAACCTGAACTGTAAATAAAAACTGTAGAAAATTGACGTTTAGTCCATCACCATTAGTGTACCTATAACAGAACTCTGAGGACCATGTGATCCAAAAGCACAGTCTCACCACCACCTCAGACACAAACACATCCACCTGAACTACAATGAAATAATTAGGATTAGACACAGATGATGTCATAACAGAGATCAGGAAGTAGGCTACACATGGAGAGCCAACTCTCTCATTCAGCTACTTGGACAAGTTCCATTTGGCTCCCAGTGTAGTTTAAATCATTGAATCATGCTTTCTTTCTACCGAGCATTCAAAAGGATATCCACAAGGCAAGGAGAAGGCAGAAGCGCACACACACACACACACCCCACACACATGAACATACACGCACATGTGCGCTGAAGCCTGCTTTCTGGCATCAGTGGCTATAGTCATACCACAACACCATAGGTTTGCAGTGACAACACACAGAGACATACAGTGCCTTGCGAAAGTATTCGGCCCCCTTGAACTTTGCGACCTTTTGCCACATTTCAGGCTTCAAACATAAAGATATAAAACTGTATTTTTTTGTGAAGAATCAACAACAAGTGGGACACAATCATGAAGTAGAACGACATTTATTGGATATTTCAAACTTTTTTAACAAATCAAAAACTGAAAAATTGGGCGTGCAAAATTATTCAGCCCCTTTACTTTCAGTGCAGCAAACTCTCTCCAGAAGTTCAGTGAGGATCTCTGAATGATCCAATGTTGACCTAAATGACTAATGATGATAAATACAATCCACCTGTGTGTAATCAAGTCTCCGTATAAATGCACCTGCACTGTGATAGTCTCAGAGGTCCGTTAAAAGTGCAGAGAGCATCATGAAGAACAAGGAACACACCAGGCAGAAATGTGGCAAAAGGTCGCAAAGTTCAAGGGGGCCGAATACTTTCGCAAGGCACTGTATCTCCAACATACCTCAGATTCCTGTCTGCTAGCCCCAGTGTCCACCTCTCTATATACTCTGTATGTGGTAATACTGTGGTCCCAGTTGATGACACTGGAATGTAAAATTACACTATATATACTGTAGTCCGTATGGAGTTGCTACTGTAGTTCTCTCAGTGAAACCTGTCCCAGGTATACAGTGCGTGTGAGTTGTATCAGTCAGATCTCTCAGAGTGGATACAGACATAATAGGATCATGGTTGTCCATCTGCCTGTCTTAGCAACAGGCTATATATATATATATATATATATATATAAAACACCCCTGGTTAACGTGAAGGCTAATATTGCCTGCTAACACCTAGCATAGGCTAATGCCACTGAAGGTAAGGGTCAAAGTGCATCCCACTAATACAGATGACACAGGAAGTGGATGAGATTAGAGACACGTGACTGGGGAAGTTGTTAACTCCTAGCATGTCACCAGGGCGGTAATGGCCTACACTTCTAGCTCTGCATCTCCAAACAATAGTTATAATATAACATTATACAGTGTAAGCATAAAGGGTGGAAACTGCAGTCATATAAAAAGTAAGGAGAAATGCTGGCACAATGCTGATAGGGACTAATATATTTAACACCCAATGCTCTGATCTCAATAGTCCAAAGTGGCTTTGTGTTGTTGAGTCACCTCAGACACAGGCAAAGAAGAAGGAAGGTTAGTAGACTGACTAGGTATATTGGTTGGTAGACTGGGGTAATTATGTCCTTTAAAGGAAGATCCTTGTTTTTCTATTCTTCAACTACTGAGGAGGATATGGACATTAGAATTGAATGGTGAAAGTGAAAGCATTTACAGAGGCCAGTACAACCATCCAAGATTGGAAATAGAGCAATAGAAAAATGAAAAATGAAAAATTGTCAAATTAATTAGAAAAGAACACAGAGAGAACTCACAGAGGAAAAGATAAAGGAATGTTTTCTCCTTTGTTCTTGCGGCTGGATGAGAGGAGAAAGAGACAAGAGGCTCGGAGAGAGAGTCAATGTCTCCTCTCTGTGGCATGTGTAACTAGGCCATTTACTGGTCAGACTATACGACACACACACACACACACACACACACAAACACACACATACACTACTGTAATTGGGGCAGCACAATATTAAATGTGGGACCACAAACTGCTGGTGCTGCCCAGTAAAATGACTATTGATGTGATTACATTCTGTTCTCTTGACATATAGATATATCTTAAAATATTATTTTCAGGATTTCAGGTCTAATTACTTCATTTGAGAATGGCAGGACAGGGAATTGAGTTTTGTTTCCTAGTTAATAACCCCTTCTTACCACAGCCCTGCCTTATCTCTGACTCTCTTTTTACGCAAATAGAACTCTTTTCCATTGTCTATACTGACTGAAGCAGAGCCGTAGAGCCCAAACATGTCGGATGTCACACACATACACAAACAGTCACACACACACCTCTACTAGCGGTAATCAGATTAATATTACATAAGGAACCAAACAATAACATTTGTCCATCACTCCCAGAGAGAGAGTGAGAGAGAGAGAAAGAGAGACAGACAGACAGAGATACAGAGAGCGGCAGATAGTGACAGAGAGCGACAGAGAGAGCTTATCTCTCTATGATGTCAGTGTGTTTGGCTGTTGATGTGTGTGTGACAGTTGACGTACGAGGCAGTCATTCCAACCTTCAGCGTCTGTGTCAAATGGCAGCATAGTCCGCATGAACGCTATAACAAGCCTGTACTCCCAGGGAATGCCAAATGAGAGATCAAACACAGGAGAGCTCACAGAGAGAGAGAGAGAGAGAGAGAGGGGGGGAATGTTTCCAATGCCAATAGAGCCCTTTGAATTGAATTGAACTGAGAGACAGAGAGAGAGAGAGAGAGAGAGAGCACAGCATTGACCCACTTAGAGAGGGAGCCATTGGCGGGGTGTATGTAGTCTAAAATGGCTTCCTCTCCTCTCTCCTCCTCACTTCTCCACTCCTCCTTTGACCCTCTCCGTTCTCTTCTCCTCTTTTCCTCTCTCTCCTGTCTCCTCCTCCTCTCCTCTTTCCTCCTCTCTTCGCTCCTATCTCCTCCTGTCATCTCCCTCATCTGCATTGAGCTGAAAACATAGGAGAGTGAAGATCAATGGACAGGTGACTGAACATTGCTTGTAGGAATCCTCTACCATAGACAATATGTTTTATATCTATGTTCCTCTACACAGAGAGACACCAGTCTGAAGCCAGAGCACCACTGTCAGGTGAATAAATTATTGCATCGGAGATACTAGAGTATGTGGCCTTTCCTTTTCTTTCAGAGCATCACTGTCTGACACAAGTTCCTCCTCAGCTCAGAGAAAGCGAAAACAAACGGTCTGTCTACAGTGCACCCACCCACTATCTTAACTCATTTACCACTCATCTCTCCACTCGATCTCACAGGAGAAGGAGACAGAGAGAGGAGACTCAAAGAGATTTGAGAGAGGACTATGACTATTCACACCAAGCTTTAATTATGGGATTGAGAGAGAGAGAGAGAGAGAGAGAGAGAGAGAGAGAGAGAGAGAGAGAGGGGGAGGAAAGGAATACTTCCAGTGAGGGGAGGGTGATGTTGGTGGGGGAGGGTGTATGTATGTATGAATGAGTGTGTGTGTGTGTGTGTGTGTGTGTGTGTGTGTGTGTGTGTGTGTGTGTGTGTGTGTGTGTGTGTGTGTGTGTGTGTGTGTGTGTGTGTGAGAGAGAGAGAGTGTGTGAAAGCAAACTGTTTAAAAGTTGTATTCTGTAGTAAACAAAGCAGGTTGGACAGAAGGACAGAAGAAGACCATGTTATTTTTAAACTGATGACTAAAGTCCGTATTACAAGCAATGAGTCATTGTGTGAGCTGGCCAGATTGTATCAGCATGTTTTGCAAGGCTCTCATAGATAAATGAACTCATACCAACACATGAGATAGTAAGGGAGAATATGTACTTTGGCACATAAGTTACTATCTGGTACTTTTAAAGTCGAACAAAAGGCAGCCCGACTGTCCACCCAATGCTTCCCTTCTATGATAAACTATGGCAGTGGTATGACTAACGCTGTACATTCATTCAAGGCATATAAACAACAGAATACCATCCAGCCTTGTTTTACACTGCCATGATCTCCTTCCTATAGAAATTATGTAATATGGTACAGTGAGATATTAATAATGTCAGTGACACCACTATATGCATACCCAAGCAGACACTATTGTACCCCTTAAAGAACCATTTCCTTACAGCCGCTATTAAATACAAGCAAGAACAATAAGTAGAAAAGTCCTTGAGAGACCCAGACACAAAGACACACGCCCACACGCAGGCACACACACAGACACACACAAAACACGCACAAAACACAGACAAACAGACACACCCAAGCCTCAGTAGTATCTCTGGTCTGTCTGGAGGCAGATGGCTGTTCTGGGCCCAGCAGAGAGAGGGAGAGAGAGCCCGTCAGGACTAGCATTACCAGCAAGAGGAGACTGTGTTTGCCTGGAGAGGACAGGGATGCTACTCTGCTGGCCAAACACAGACACACACAAGCATACAGTGCCTTCAGAAAGTTTTCATGCCCCTTGATTTATTACACACTTTGTTGTGTCACAGCCTGGATAAAAAATGGATTCATATTTTCTTTAGATTTTACCGTTCTACAGTGTTCCCTCCTTTAAAAGTTGTGTCATATTGCAGCACACCTTGCAGGCTGCTGCAGCATTCTGTGGTATGTTATCTATTTGTCAGCCATTTTTTCTGTTAATGCAAGTTATTGCTAGTTTGACTACCAGAGGGCATCTTTGAGAAGCATTTGATAGTCTTCCGTATTGGCATTAACAAAGAATTTAAAACCTTGTTTGTAAAAAAAATAGTATATGGGATTGATTTTAAGAAATTTGGTTTAATTCATTTGATTACTATTATGGTGTTTCTATTCAGAGAAAAACTAAAAACTAAACCCTCAGGGTTTCCATTAGGATGGAATGGAAAATATGGCGCTGTACAACGGGAGGAAGGAGTAGGCTGTCCATAAAAATCTGTTCTTAACTGAGTTGCCTGGTTAAATACAGGTTACAATAAGAGCATAACATTTCTTCACCCTAATTTTCTAATTCTTGTCTAACCAATACCCAAACAGAGATTAAGTGAAAATAAAAATCTCATTATTTTATCAATACTGGTCCCCATGCTTGTCTCAGAGCAGCGCAAAATGGTGCTAAAATAGTTGTACGCTTTTGCTTCTAACTTCAATATGCTCTTTAAATAAATAAGACCTACACCATTTTTAACAGCACGTTACTCAACAATAGTGAGAGTAGGTAGGCCTACAGTATATCGAAAAATATTTTTTTCAATGACGTGACTCTCCACCAATAATTACATTTAGAGTATTAGAGGGCTAGAAAATTCATATCTAAGGGGCGATTTCTGTTAGATATTCTCACAGATCCTAAGGGGCTTTCATATAATTCTAAATGAATTAATAATAATAATAATAATAATAATCACTTTGTTTAAAAAGTAACAATATTTGGGAGATATTTTTGTTCAGTTAACCTAGAGTGAGCGAGAAAAAGGCAATTCTTGAACATGGGGTGAGACAATCTCACAAATTTGTATATAAAGCCAGTTTGCTATTTAGAGTTGTAAATTTCTGGAGAAACGTAACTTGATTATTTAGCAGACATCACTTGCTTATATTAAGTCAATACTTATCTTAAGAATATCATGGAATAATTGAACATTTTCGTTTCTCCATGCTTGTCTCAGAGCAGCGTGAAACGGTGCTGAAATAGACATCCACAGCCGAAAGGCTACGTATTCTGTGCCCACTTGTGGTATCTCTCTTCGGTTACACATCCTTGGAAAAGCAGAACAGCATAAAGGTCCAGGCAGCACATGCTGTGCCTGGTGAGCAGTTGGTCAAGTTCTGTTGTCAGAAGAGGAATGGAAATGTCCGGGTAATGTTGACTCTGCCTGTCGGAGGTGGAGTTCCAGAGCTCACAGGTGTGCCTGGCATGGATTGTGACTCCATCTCATTCCTCAACGTTTTCAATGCGTGAGTGAGTCAATGACTATTCAAGCCATTGACTCACTGATGAATGAAGATGATGAGCGATCGGCAAATGCCATCTTTAATCTGCGGGCATCACGGCACATCAACATCGCTCTAATCACAGTCAGAAGACAGTTGAAGAAACTTGCGTGGACTAATGGAAAGGCTCAGTAATAAATGTTATATATATATATATTTATATATATATATATATATATATATATATGTATATCATTTTTTTTAAATTCTCAGAACATTAACCATGTGTGTTCGCTTGTTTTGTACTGTTCTGTAGTTTTGACCCAATGATTCGTCTGATAAAAACAAAGAACTTTGCGTCCTGCAGGTCCAGGCAAGGATCAAAGCTGGCGAGACATTCAATAATGTCATCTTCACAGACAAATCAACCGTGACCCTTGAGCAATTTGCTCAAAATTGCTACAGAAAAAAAGGAAGAAGATCAAGAAGATTAACGAAATCATGACGATGTTGATGAAGAAATGCTGTTTTGAGTTAGAAAGGTAACACTTCAGAGTACTTAAGCGTCGAATACATTGCAAATTGATGGATTTCACAACATTAGCAGGGGTATAAAAAGTCTATTGTCCTGCTAATAGGAAACATTTACATGATGGGCTACATTCTTTATTGTAACCACAATGTCACGCATAATTTGTATCTACCTTTCCAATTACTTTTAGAGTTTTGGATTTACAAATGTGCACATTTCAATATTAGTTACATTGTTTTAGTTCAAACATGCAGCCTTTTTTTCTTTAAATTATTGCTTTATATAGGATGCTACATTTTTGACCAGTTGCAATTGTAAGTAGGCCTAATATGAAAAATCCAACTTCTATTAGGCTGTTAAGCCTCATAGCCCTCCTCAGCCAGTTAAATAATTTTATATAGGTCTAGGCTCAGAAGAAATAGACTCAATTTAAGACCTCTTGTTGTTTGTCAAATCAAATAAAAAATAAGATTATTGTTGAATTGAAGTGCTCAACTGGTGTAGGTTTTCTCCATCTGTTCATGTGCAAGACTTGCATAACAAATTAGCTATATTTTCAGCACCAGCCACTGTTCACCTCCTATTGATTGTGCTGTGGTTGCCACCAGTTGCTTTTTCAATTGGAAAGAACAATCAGAAAATAACAAATGATTATATAAAATGACGGCCTCCCACGACCAAACCCAGATGACGCTGGGCCAAATGTGCGCCGCCCTATGGCACTCCCAATCGGATGTGATACAGCCTGAATTCAAACCAGGGACTGTAGTAAAGCCTCTTGCACCGAGATGCAGTGCCTTAGACCACTGTGCCTCTCGGGATCTATGACCAATACACAGTTGAAGTCGGAAGTTTACATACACGTAGGTTGGAGTCATTAAAACTTGTTTTCAACCACTCAACAAATTTCTTGTTAACAAACTATAGTTTTGGCAAGTCGATAAGGACATCTACTTTGTGCATGACACAAGTCATTTTTCTAACAATTGTTTACAGACAGTTAATTTTACCTATAATTCACTGTATCACAATTCCAGTGGGTCAGAAGTTTACATTCACTAAGTTGACTGTGCCTTTAAACAGGTTAGAAAATTCCAGATAATGATGACATGGCTTTAGAAGCTTCTGATAGACTAGTTGACATCATTTGAGTCAATTGGAGGTGTACCTGTGGATGTATTTCAAGGCCTACCTTCAAACTCAGCGCCTCTTTGCTTGACATCATGGGAAATCAAAAGAAATCAGCCAAGACCTCAGAAAAAAAATTGTAGACCTCCACATGTCTGGTTCATCCTTGGGAGTAATTTCCAAATGCCTGAAGGGACCACGTTCATCTGTAGAAACAATAGTGCTCAAGTATAAACACCATGGGACTACGCAGCCGTCACACCGCTCAGGAAGGAGATGCGTTCTGTCTCCTAGAGATGAACATACTTCTGCCCACACATTTTCTATAGGATTGAGGTCAGGGCTTTGTGATGGCCACTCCATTACCTTGACTTTGTTGTCCTTAAGCCATTTTGCCACAACTTTGGAAGTATGCTTGGGGTCATTGTCCATTTGGAAGACCCATTTGCGATCAAGCTTTAACTTCCTGACTGATGTCTTGAGATGTTGCTTCAATATATCCACATAATTTTCCATCCTCATGGAGCCATCTATTTTGTGAAGTGCACAAATCCCTCCTGTAGCAAAGCAACCCCACAACATGATGCTGCCACCCCTGTGCTTCACAGTTGGGATGTTGTTCTTCGGCTTGAAAGCCTCCAACTTTTTCCTCTGACCATAACGATGGTCATTATTGCCAAACAGTTATATTTTTGTTTCATCAGACCAGAGGATATTTCTCAAAAAAGTACGATCTTTGTCCCAATGTGCAGTTGCAAACCAAATGTGGTCTGGCTTTTTTTATGGCGGTTTTTGAGCAGTGGCTTATACCTTGCTGAGCGGCCTATCAGGTTGTGTTGATATAGGACAAGTTTTACTGTGGATATAGATACTTTTGTACTTGTTGTAGATTTGAGCAGTTCGGTTTCAATGCTTACTGTACAGGGTGGTGAAAACATGTCAACCTTGTCAGTTGACAAATCTTTTAGTTTTCTTTTACAGTTTGGCTCTCTATTCTTTCTGAATTGAATGAATCTTCAACGTGTTTTGTTGTTGACTGCTTTAGTAGTGTTTGCCTATAAAATTCTCTAGCCTTTGTTTTAAGATATTACTATACAGTTTGGACGTTGTTGCCCAGGAGTAAACAGATCAGCATAGAAGTAAAAGTACTACACTGAATAAACAATATAAATGCATCATGCAACAATTTCAAAGATTCTACTGAGTTACAGTTTATATAAGGAAATCAGTAAATCATAAATTCATTGGGCCTTAATCTATGGATTTCACATGACTGGGAATACAGACATGCATCTGTTGTAACAGATACCTTAAAAAATGGGCCTCACAACAGGAATCAGGATCTCTGTGCATTCTTGCAATCGACAAAACAAAATTGTGTTCATTATCTGTAGCTTATTCCTGCCCATACCATAACCCCACTGTTCACAACAATGACATCAGAATACTGCTCGCCCACACAACGCCATACACGTGGTCTGCGGTTGTGAGGCCGGTTGCATATACTGCAACATTCTCTAAAACAACATTGGAGGCGTCTTATGGTATTGAAATAAACATTCAATTCTCTGGCAACAGCTCTGGTGGACATTCCTGCAGTCAGCATGCCAATTGCACGTACCCTCAAAACTTGAGACATCTGTGGCATTGTGTTGTGTGACAAAACTGCACATTTAAGAGTGGCCTTTTATTGTCTCTATCACAAGGTGCACCTGTGTAATGATCATGTAGTTTAATCAGCTTCTTGATATGCAACACCTGTCAAGTGGTTGGATTATCTTAGCAAATGAGAAATTCTCACTGACAGGGATGTAAACTAATGTGTGCACAACATTTGAGAAAAAAAAGCTTTTTTTGTGCATATTGAACATTTCTTGTGTCTATTATTTCAGCTCATGAAGCATTGGACCAACATTCTACATGTTACGTTTATATTTTTATTCAGTGTATTATTTTGTCAGTTTTAGGGACATTCATTTCTAAGCTTTTTCACAAGGCTTTCTGCACCGCCATCTTCAGTCCGCCATTATCCTACCAACCTGTTTGTCATCTGTAGCCCCCTCTATCCATTATTATTTTAAAAATTCTTCAAGTTCTGTCAAATTGGTTGTTAATTATTGCTAGTTGCTCATGTCTTACCATAGATTTTCACTTAGATTGAAGTCAAAACTGTAACTCAGTCACTCAGGAACATACACTGTCCTCTTAGTAAGCAACTCCAGTGTAGATTTGGCCATGTGTTTTAGGCTATTGCCCTGAAAAGTGAATTCAATTCCTAGTGTCTGGTGGAGGGCAGACTGAAGCAAGTTTTCCTCTAGGATTTTGCCTTTGCTTAGCTCAATTCCATTTATTAATTTTTTACTGAAAAACTCCCCAGTCCTTAACGATTACAAGCATACCAATAACATTATGCAGCCACCACTATGCTTGAAAATATGTGGTACTCAGTAATGTTTTGGATTTGCCCCAAAATTCACTTTGTATTCAGGACAAAAAAAAAGGTTTTTGCCACATTGTTTTCAGTATTTACTTTAGTGGCTTATAGCAAACAGGATGCATGTTTTTAAATATTTTTTTTTTTTATGTCTACATGCTTCCTTCTTTTCACTCTGTAAATTAGGTTACTATTGTGGAGTGACTACAATGTTGTTGATCTGTAACGATTCTCGTCCTCTTCTTCTGACGAGGAGTAGCAAGGATCGGACCAAAATGCAGCGTGGTATGTATCCATAATGATTTAATAAATACAAAATACAAAAAGAACAAGTGAATCAAAATGAAAACCGAAACAGTCCCGAATGGTGCAAACACTGAAACGGAAAAATAAACACCCACGAAACACAGGTGGAAAAAGGCTACCTAAGTATGATTCTCAATCAGAGACAACTTACGACACCTGCCTCTGATTGAGAACCATACCAGGCCAAACGCAAAAACACAACATAGAAAATGGAACATAGACAACACACCCAACTCACACCCTGACCATACTAAAACAAAGACATAACAAAGGAACTAAGGTCAGAACGTGACATGATCCATCCTCAGTTTTCTCCTATCACAGCCATTAAACTCTGTAACTGTTTTAAAGTCACCAATTGCCTCATGGTGAAATCCCTGAGCGGTTTCCTTCTTCTCCGGCAACTTTTAGGAAACAGTTAGGAAAGACGCCTGTATCTTTGTAGTGACTGATGGTATTGATAGATCATCCAAAGTGTAATTAATAACTTCACTATGCTCAAAGGAATATTCATTGTCTGCTTTTTTAAAATGTACTTTCTAAATCTACCGATAGGTGCCTTTGGACAGCCTCCCTGGTCTTGGTGGTTGACAGAGATGAGGGTGTCATTGAAAAATCATGCTAAACACACACAGAGTGAGTCCCTGCAACTTGTTATGTGACTTTTTAAGCAGCATTTTACTCCTGAACTTATTTAGGCCATAACAAAAGGGTTGAATACTTATTGACTCAAGACATTTTCAGCTTTTCATTTCATATTTCATAAACACAATTCCACTTTGACATTATGGGGTATTGTGCGTAGGACAGTGACAAAACATTTAATGTAATCCAGTTAAATTCATGGTGTAATAAAACAAAATGTTGAAAAAGTTGTGAAACAGCAATCACTAACTCAGAGAGGCTGCTGCCTACATTAAGACCCAATCACTGGCTACTTTTAAAAAATGGATCACTAGTTACTTTAAATAATCCCACTTTAATAATGTTTACATATCTTACATTACTTATATCACATGGATATAGTGTATTTTTACAACATCTCTTGCACCTTGCCTATGCCGCTCAGCCATCGCTCATCCATATACTTACATGTACATATTCTCATTCACACCTTTAGATTTGTGTATATTAGGTAGTTGTTCGGGAATTGTTAGATTACTTGTTAGATATTACTGCACTGTAAGAACTAGAAGCGCAAGCATTTTGCTATACTCACGTGAACATCTCCTAACCATGTGTATGTGACAAATAACATCTGATCAGCACACTGAGAGTCCAGTCCAGCTATATAGGAGATAGCTAAGAGTTTAGAGAAGGGAACTGGCAGGGTTAAGATGGGTTCAAATTGGGACCTGTCAGCTGTTATACAGCACAGTTTAGTATATAATATTGGACTAGGAGCTGGGGCTAGGAGCTGCAGAGGCAGGCCATTGTTTGGGACACTCTCATTATCTGTTCCTCTGCCCATTGGGACAGGTTCAAAAGCACCCTTTACCTTTCAGAGAGACCATCTCTCTTTCTTTCATTTCATCCCCATATATTTCTCTCTTTTTTTGCCTCATCCCTTGTTTTATCCCGTTACGGATACAGGTGTCCTGTGTGTGTGTATCCTGTGTGTTTCTGTTCTCTCCTTCTCCCCTCACAGGTGGCAATCACCATTCCCCATTCAGTCAACAATCAGTCATCAATCAGAAGACACACCTCCTCCTATTTCCATTACCCTATCACATCCCCTTGGTTTAAAAACCCAGTCAGTTGTTTTCTCTGGAGCTCAATCTCTTTGTGTTTCAATCTCTCTGTGTCGCAATAGCTCTCTCTCACTCGTTATTGAGTCTTTTGGTTTTTGTTCATACATGTCACATTTGTCCGGAATTATATGAGTATTGTTTTGTTACGGTGATTGACTGTTTGTTTGATGGTGGGAAAAGGGGGTACGAAGACAAGTCTCCCATGGGCCTACATTACCCGTAGGAATACTTTGTCTAAGAACACTAGTTAGAACTGGGCGGACCACCCGCTGTATTTTTGGTTAGTTAGCTGTATTGAAGTAGGCTAGTCTAGTTTAGGGGTGTTTTTGGATATTTGTTTTTTTCCTTGGGTCCAGCTCAGCCCCTTTTTCTGGCCCCCTTTACTGTGTGTTTAAAAATAAACCATGAGTGTTTGACGGTAATTTAGTTGCCTGTGTTTTTTTTGTTATCACTGTTATTTTTTCACTATTATACTTTGCATGAGTTATGTTACGCGTCTCGTCACCCCCCTCCCCTAGACTGCCGGGCCAAAGGGATTCGTAACATCCCCCTAGTATTTTTTATTAACTTAATAAACCTTGCTCTCTTTTTCACTTACCACTACTCTCAAGGACTGCTATGGCCATGATCATCAGTCACAGTTCCACATTACAGCAGGAGCCTGTGCATGATGCTATTACAAACATGGCATGACTTAACACCTTCCACTACAAAGCATGTTACTTTATGATAAGCGCCACAGCATTGCCCTCACATGCAGTTATGTTTTGTAATGTCACAGGGCTTATGTTCTTATGGCCAGTGTATCCTGCCTACCTCTGAGTCCATAGATCATGTTATATTCTGTCATGTTATTGATCTGCTAAACACATGTTTAGAGAGCTATGATGGGTGCATGATCACATATTGATTGTTGATGAGTGGGCTGTCTTTCCCTGGATCAATAGAAGCAGCATCAGGTTGTTAACAAGGTGGTTTCTAAGACATCGATTCATTTGGAGACAGAAATATAATATCACTTTATACTCCAATGGAACCCGCACTTAGCTCCGTATTCATCAGACACAGGAGAGAGACTGATGAATATAGAAAGATACACTACATGTACAACAGTATGTGGACACCCCTTCAAATTCATGGATTTGGCTATTTCAGCCACACCTGTTGCTGACATGTGTATAAAATCAAGCACACAGCCATGCAATCCCCAAAGACAAACATTAGCAGTAGGATGGCCTTACTGAAGAACAGTGACATTCAATGTGGCACCGCATATGATTCCACATTTCCAACAAGTCCGTTTGTCACATTTCTGCCCTGCTAGAGCTACCCCGATCGACTGTAGATGCTTTTAATGTGAAGTGAAAACATCTAGGAGCAACAACGGCTCAGCCACAAAGTGGTAGGCCACACAAGCTCACAGAACGGGATCGCCAAGTGCTGAAGTGTGTAGCGAGTAAAAATCGTCTGTGCTCGGTTGTAACACTCACTACCGACTTCCAAAGTGCCTCTGGAAGGAACATCAACACAAGAACTGTTCATCGGGAGCTTCATGAAATGGGTTTTCATGGCAGAGCAGCCGCACACAAGCCTAAAATCATCATGCGCAATGCCAAGTTTCAGCTGGAGTGGGGTAAAGCTCGCTGCCGTTGGACTCTGGATTAGTGGAAATGCACTCTCTGGAGTGATGAATCACACTTCACCATCTGGCAGTTCGATGGACGAATCTGGGTTTGGCGGATGCCAGGAAGACACTACCTGCCCGAATTCATAGCACCAACTGTAAAGTTTGGTGGAGGAGGAATAATGATATGGGGCTGTTTTTCATGGTTCGGGCTAGGCTCCTTAATTCCAGTGAAGGGAAATCTTAAATGTACAGTATATAATAACATTCTAGACTATTATGTGCATTTAACTTTGTGCCAAATTTTGGGGAAGGCCCTTTCCTGTTTCAGCATGACAATGCCCCCGTGCACAAAGCGAGGTCCATACAGAAATGGTTTGTCGAGATCAGTGTGGAAGAACTTAACTGGCCTGCACAAAGCCCTGACCTCAACTCAATAGAACACCTTTGGGATGAATTGGAACACCGACTGCGAGCTAGGCCTAATCACCCAACATCAGTGCACGACCTCACTAATGCTCTTCTTGCTGAATGGAAGCAGGTCCTCACAGCAATGTTCCAACATAGTGAAAGCCTTCCCAGAAGAGTGGAAGCTGTTATAGCAGCAAAGTGACCAACTCCATATTAATTCCCATGATTTTGGAATGAGATGTTCGACGAGCGGGTGTCCACATTATTTGGTCATGTAGTGTATGTGGGAAGATTTTCTGATGACTGTAAAAACTGTTAAATCCCCGTGGATTGATGAGGAATTGAAAAAGTGTATAGTTGACAGGGATGAGGCAAAAGGAATGGCAAGTAAGTCTGGCTGCACAGCCAATTGGCAAACATACTGTACATTTTGAAATCGTATGACTAAAGGATGATAATAAAATGCCTTTGAGCACCTTAAATTAAATGTTGGACAAAAAGGCAAATTCGGCTCCATCATTCATAGAATCAGATGGCTCATTCATCAAAACCCACTGATATTGCCAACTAATTCAATGCATTGTTTTATTGGCAAGGTTAGCAAACTTAGGCATGATATGCCAACAACAACATTCTGAACATGTCAATGCATATCTGATCAAATGATGAAAGACAAGCATTGTGATTTTGAATTCTGTAAAGTGAGTGTGGAAGAGGTAAAAAAAAGTATTGTTGTCTATCAACAGTGACAAGCCACCTGGGTCTGAGAACTTGGATGGAAAATGACTTTGGATAATCGAGAACGATATTCTCACTCCCATTTGCCACCTCTTCAATCTAACCATACAGGATGAATATACCCAAGAATAGCAAAGCACCCTTTACTGGTTCAAACAGCCAACCAATCACAATGTTAAAAAAGCTTTGTACATTTTGGTAAAAAATGGTGTTTGGCCAGATACAGTGAGATTTCACAGTAAAAAAATTAACAACATATTTTCAGCATGCTTATAAGGAAGGGCATTCAATAGGTACAATGCTTATCTTTCATATTTTGAATTTTCATAATTTGATCAGATATGCATGGACGTGTGGGTTCAGAATTTGGGGTTGGGATATCATGCCTAAGTTTGCTAACCTTACACAAGTGACTGATGATTGGCTGAGAGAAATTTATAATATAAAGATTGTGGAAGCTTTTTTGTTAGCTTTTTTTAATGGGATTACCATATTGTGGATTGAGAGTTATCTATTAGAAAACAGAGGGTGTTTTTTAATGCAAGCCTCTCCAACATAATCAGGTAGATTCCGGTATTCTCCAAGACAGCTGTCTAGGCCCCTTACTTTGTTCAATCTTATAATGACCTGGCTCTGAGTAAAGCCTGTGGGTCTGTGGTTGCTGATGACTCAACACTATACATGTCAGCTATGAGAGCAAGTGAAATCACTGCAACATTTAACAAAGAGCTGCAGTTAGTTTCAGAATGGTTTTCAAAAAATAAGTTAGTCGTAAATATACAAAACTTAAAGCATTGTACTTGGGACAAATAATTCACTAAACCCTAAACCTCAACTAAATCTTGTAATGAATACTGTGAAAATGTATCAAGTTTAGGAGACTGTATTGTAAACTGTCATGGAAAAAACATTCATGCAACAGTAGCTAAGATGGGAAGAGGTCTGTCCATAATAAAGAGCTATGCTGCCTTTTTAACAACACTATCAACAAGGCAGGTCCTACAGGCCCAAGTTGACACTCCTGGACTACTGTCCAGTCTTGTGGTCAGGTGCCACAAAGAGGAACTTTGAAAAATTACAATTGCCCCAGAACAGGGCAGCACGGCTGGCCCTTAAGTGTACTAGGATAGTGAACAATAATAATATGCATGTCGATCTCTCCTTACTCGAAGTAGAGGAGAGATTGACTTCATCACTACTTGTATTTTTGAGAGGTGTTGACTGCACCAAACTGTCTGTTCAAGAGAGAACCCGTTAGAGGTACATATCGCAATATTATTTTGGATGATATTGTATCGATACTTTGACTCCACGTATAAACTGTTTTTGCTGGGGTACTGTATTCTGTGAGATGGAATTACAGTACCATTTGAAATACAGCAATTGCTGCCCACAACATTTTCCCACAATGCACCATAATTAACAATATGCTGCAGTAAAACATTTCACGGTATTTTACTGTTTATACCAAGTTAGGAGGCTGCAGAATGCACAGAATAAAGCAGCAAGGATTGTTTTAAGGCGGAGATATGGTTCTTCTGTTGCAGTCATGCGCAGTGTTCTTGGTTGGTTATCAATCGACAAGATAATTGAAAAAAACATGCTTATCTTATTTTATAATATACATCATTTAAAACGGCCAAGTTCTATTCACAACGGTATTCAGTTGGTAAGAGACAGACATTCCGTAAATACTAGGAATAGATTCTCCACCATCTATGCGTTATCCAGACGGGCAAAATAACATTTCGATTTAGAGCAATAAAGAAATGGAATGAATTAACTGAGCAAACTAGAAACCTTTCAATATATAAGTTTAAACATTATTTAAAACAATTTAAATATACTATATAGAAATGTTGTGGGACTATAGTAGATGAAGAATCAATATTTTTTTAGATTGAGTATTTATTGGGTCATTATGCTAGTGTATTATGTATATTTGTAATAGTGTGTTCTATGTGAAAGTGTGTTTGTATTATAAATTGTATTTTAATGTTAAGGACTCTTGGAAGATTAGTCCAAATGGGGACTAAAAGAGATCCTAATAAAATCAAATCAAATCAAATACCAAGTTTACATATAGTAGACAGACACACTGTACTGTGATTCATTTAAAAAGAGTGTGAGAGGGAGATTATAAATATAACAGATGATTAAAGCTAAAGAAAAACAGTTTCCTAATCACACAAGCTGTTATTATTATCATGATTTCTGAGCTGATTATTAATATAACTAATAAAATAATGGTCTAATCCACAGCTGTGTAAAGTATGCTGCTCTCGCTCAGTTTCCACTTGTTGAACATAGCCTATCTCTTCAGGAAGTCATTAGACTGAAGTACTTTGCTATCCAACTGTCTAGGCAAGCAGGCATGGGAAGAATTCTATTGTTTATGTCTGTCTGTTAGTGTGTGTGTGATTCTGTGTTATGATTAGAGTTAAGGTTTTTTTCTCCTCAGATGGATTGTCAGATCAGCGGAGCCAAACAAGATGGTTCCTTGTTAGCCTTTATAGACTGAACCCTCGTTTAGTTGATTGACACGAAAAATATTGTTCAGGAAAACAATAGCTGCCAATTATCCACTGCTCCCTCTTTGTGTGTGTGTGTGTGTGTGTGTGTGTGTGTGTGTGTGTGTGTGTGTGTGTGTCTAGGGTCACACCAGGAAAGGATGCTTCAATGTTTTCCTTGGCGGGTCTGCCACATAAATGCACAGGTATATCAGAGAGAAAAAAGATTTTGTGATCTTTTCATGGGGTCAAACATCAAGTGTGCTCTTTCTAACATATGACAAAACTTCACATTTTTTATTTGATTTCAGGAAATGTTAAACTTTGTGTATAAAAGGTCCAATGGCATTTTGGCCTTTTTTAAAATCTCAATTTCACCTATTGGGCTCAGAGATTTGAACCAGAAACCATCCATACTGGCCAAATGCACTTAACCTCTAGGCTACCTGCCACAGCCTATATAGTGATAATAACGATTCTCATATTTCTATATGTATTGCAATTCGATATTGTGATGATGTTCCAAACATATTGCTCCATATGTCTGCTGCAGAGACAAAAGAGAGCATGAGAAAACGAGTTTTGATCAGTCAGGAAAACAAAGTGCAGAAAACATGTCAGCTCAAAATTTAAAAAGATGGAGAACAAGCTTTTGGGAAAATTTCCAGAATTTTGGTGCAGGTACAGCTGTTTTGCAAGGAGGAATGGGAAAAAATGTCAGTCTCTCGATGTGCAAAACTGAAACCCCAAGCGACTTACAGCTGTAATCGCAGCAAAAGGTGGCGCTACAAAGTATTAACTTAAGGGGGCTGAATAATTTTGCACGCCCAATTTTTCATTTTTTGAATTGTAATTTTTTTTGAAATATCCAATAAATGTCATTCCACTTCATGATTGTGTCCCACTTGTTGTTGATTCTTCACAAAAAATACAGTTTTATATCTTTATGTTTGAAGCCTGAAATGTGGCAAAAGGTCGCAAAGTTCAAGGGGGCCGAATACTTTCGCAAGGCACTGTATATATATATTATATGTCTACCAGTTAAGTTTGGACAAACTTTAAAACCTCTTAGGGCTAGGGTCCTTTTTGCAGAATTTCCGCCTGACTGACGTTCCCAAAGTAAACTGCCTGTTACTCAGGCCCAGAAACCAATTATATGCATATCCTGGCATCATAGAAATCACTTTGAAGTTTGTAGAAATGTCAAAATAATGTATGTGACTATAACACAATTGATATGGTAGCGGAAACTCCAAAGACAAACCAATTGGAAAGTTTTTTTGTTGAGATCCCATGCTCTTTCAATGGAAAGCTATGGGTCCTATGTAATTCCAGCTCCCAGATTGCAATTCATATGGCTTCCACTAGATGTCAACAGTTTTTGTTCAAGGTTTCAGGCTTGTTTCTTCCAAAACGAGGAAGCATTTTGAGTTTTGGTACCAGGAGTCACAGTTGAAAATCAGTCTGTGCGTGCGACGAAGAGGACACACACTTTTCTATTGAACATACTTCATTCCGTATTAAATATTATAGTTTAATTACATTTTAAGGTACCTGAGGATTAAATAGATACACGTTTAGTGGTAGTTTTTTGGATTCCTTTGTCTGCATGTTGAACGAGTTGTTTACTGAAATCGATGGCACCAACTAAACTGACTTTTTGGGATATAAAGAAGGATTTTATCTAACAAAACGAACATGCATGTTGTAGCTGGGACCCTTGGGATTGCAAACAGAGGAAGATTTCCCAAAAATAAGTGATAATTTAATTGCTATTTGTGATTTTATGAAGCCTGTGCTGGTTGAAATTTATGTTGCTGTGTGGTGCCTGCATCAACAATCCCATGGTATGCTTTCGCTGTAACGCCTATTGTAAATAGGACAATGCAGTTAGTTTAACAGGAATTTAAGCTTTTAACTGATATAAAATGCTTGTATGTTCATAAATGTTTAATATTACGATTATTTATTTGAATTGCGCGCCCTCCAATTTCACCGGATGTTGTCAACAGGTGACGGGACACCTAGCACTTAATAGTCAAGACATCAGAACGATGAAATAACACATATGGAATCATGTAGTAACCAAAAAAAGTGTTAAACGAATCAAAATATATTTGAGATTCTTCAAAGTAGCCACCCTTTGCCTTGATGACAGCTTTGCACATTCTTGGCATTCTCTCAACCAGCTTCATGAGGTATCACCAATCAGGATATTACTTTATTCAAAACTTAGAAATAACATAGAGACACAGAGTTCTAAGAACCCTATTCTGTTACATAAAACAACCATTTGATGCAATAACAGTATTATAACAATACATAATATACATAATAATGTAATTTCTCCACGATAATATATATATATATATTTATTTCGAGTCATATCAATATAATATTGCCCAAAAATAATATTGCGATATGTAACTATGTTGATTTCCCTATTGTAGGCCAAAACTCCCTCCCACCAAAACAGGCTGAAATTTCAGATGGTCTTTTCAAACAGCTCTTTACACTGAAAGGGCATTATCATTATTTTCACAATTACAGTATTATTTCGTATTTTTCTACCCTCCTGGTGTGAAATTATACACACAACACAGGAAATACCATTTTTGACTGCACTGGGCCTTTAAAAAATCTTCGGAAGTGTCATTTCCACTTTGACATTTGTGACTTAAATTCCCCTTACGAAAAATGACATCATTTATCAGAATGCAGCAGCCACTACTCAAAAACCAATAGGATGCAGTTGAGCATAGCACGCTTCGCTTTATGGTGTGACTGGTTTAATACTCGTCACTGCATCCTTTTATCGGAAGGTCGGCTTGACCTCTCTTAATTCCCGTAGATCACCTCACATCTCCCTTTTTGTTTACAAAGCTCTTCCGCACAAGCTTCCAAAAAGCTTCCAACACTTCTCTGCCAAAAAAAAACCTTGAGTCTGACATATTGGTGTGTCAGTCTAAGTAAAATTATCTTAAAGAATCAGCATTAACATCTATCAGTTTAAGCTGAAGATGTCTGTTTTTTTCATGGGCCTCCAAACCCGCAAATAGGGTTCGTTAACTCTTGAGGTCCCTCGTGTCTCTACCAACATAGATAAATTAGCTTTTGGTTTTAATGGCCCCCATGTTTGGAATAATTAACAAACCTTATTAAATCTTGAATCCCTGGTGCCAATAGGGCAGTTTAGAACACCGACTAGGGATGAATTCACTGAGGTTTACAAGTGTTTTGGTTGATTGTGGTGGTTTATTTGTGTTGTGGAGTGTCTGCTGTATCCTAGTTTATTTTTTGCTGTTTATCGATTTATTGAATTATCACATTGTGAGGTGTTTGCTTGTTCTCAGGGCACCATTGTGAATGAGAATCTGTTCTCAATTGGGTTCTCCAAATAAATAAAATATAAAATAAAAATATTTAAAATTGCACCTTACAGATATTTGCACTGAATACCCACACATCTGAACACTTACACACAAACACCCATATGCACACACATGCCCTCAAAACATACATACACACTCACGCACACAGTCAATGCTGCTGTTATATTATATGCTATTTATTCCACTGCGTGACCAAGTCACTACCCACTTAATATTTATAAATACAGTGTAAATACTATGCATACTACCTCAATTACTTGTTATTTTGTACTCATTGTTATATTGATTAATGTACAGAAGTAGGATTTTATTTTGATCAGCCTGTTGCAGCAATGCAGGAAATGTAAAACATGTAGTGTATTTCAGATATAAAAAGGCTTCTGTAGTTTAATTTCCACTTTGAAATGTCAAACTTCATTTTACCTTGCGAAAAACGAGTTAACCCCTACAAAAATGTCCATTAATTATGATCCACATAATAAATAACATTACCTGTTGCTGCAGGATTATTTTCTTGATGTAGCAAACTGACTCAAATTAATATCTTACAGTGCCTTGCAAAAGTATTCATTCCCCTTGGCATTTTGACTATTTTGTTGCATGGCAACCTGTAATTTAAAGAGATTTTTATTTGGATTTCATGTAATGGACATACACAAAATAGTCCAAATTGGTGAGGTGAAATGAACAAAAAGTGGTGCATGCATATGTATTCACCCCCTTTGCTATGAAGCCCCTAAATAAGATCTGGTGCAACCAATTACCTTCAGAAGTCACATCATTAGTTAAATAAAGTCCACCTGTCTGCAATCTAAGTGTCACATGATCTCAGTATATATATACACCTGTTCTGTAAGTCCCCAGAGTCTGCAAAACCACTAAAGCAAGGGGCACCACCAAGCAAGCATCACCATGAAGACCAAGGAGCTCTCATAACAGGTCAGGGACATCCCACAGAGCACCATTAAATCCATTATTAAAAAATGGAAAGAATACGGCACCACAACAAACCTGCCAAGAGAGGGTCGCCAATCAGAGAGGCAACAAAGATACCAAAGATAATCCTGAAGGAGCTGCAAAGCTTCACAGCAGAGATTGGAGTAGCTGTCCATAGGACCACTTTAAGTCGTACATCAAAATCAAATCAAATTTATTTATATAGCCCTTCGTACATCAGCTGATATCTCAAAGTGCTGTACAGAAACCCAGCCTAAAACCTAAGAAGAAACCTAGAGAGGAACCAGACTATGTGGGGTGGCCAGTCCTCTTCTGGCTGTGCCGGGTGGAGATAACAGAACATGGCCAAGATGTTTAAATGTTCATAAATGACCAGCATGGTCAAATAATAATAATCACAGGCAGAACAGTTGAAACTGGAGCAGCAGCACGGCCAGCTGGACTGGGGACAGCAAGGAGTCATCATGTCAGGTAGTCCTGAGGCATGGTCCTAGGGCTCAGGTCCTCCGAGAGAGAGAAAGAGAGAAAATAAATTAAATTCACACAGGACACCGGATAGGACAGGAGAAGTACTCCAGATATAACAAACTGACCCTAGCCCCCGACACAAACTACTGCAGCATAAATACTGGAGGCTGAGACAGGAGGGGTCAGGAGACACTGTGGCCCCATCCAATGACACCCCCGAACAGGGCCAAACAGGAAGGATATAACCCCACCCACTTTGCCAAAGCACAGCCCCCACACCACTAGAGGGATATCTTCAACCACCAACTTACCATCCTGAGACAAGGCCGAGTATAGCCCACAAAGATCTCCGCCACGGCACAACCCAAGGGGGGGGCAACAACCCAGAAAGGAAGATCACATCAATGACTCAACCCACTCAAGTGACGCACCCCTCCTAGGGACGGTATGAAAGAGCCCTAGTAAGCCAGTGACTCAGCCCCTGTAATAGGGTTAGAGGCAGAGAATCCCAGTGGAAAGAGGGGAACCGGCCAGGCAGAGACAGCAAGGGCGGTTCGTTGCTCCAGAGCCTTTCCGGTCACCTTCACACTCCTGGGCCAGACTACACTCAATCATATGACCCATTGAAGAGATGAGTCTTCAGTAAAGAGTTAAAGGTTGAGACCGAGTTTGCGTCTCTCACATGGGTAGGCAGACCATTCCATAAAAATGGAGCTCTATAGGAGAAAGCCCTGCCTCCAGCTGTTTGCTTAGAAATTCTAGGGACAATTACAAGGCCTGCGTCTTGTGACCGTAGCGTACGTGTAGGTATGTATGGCAGGACCAAATCAGAGAGGTAGGTAGGAGCAAGCCCATGTAATCCTTTGTAGATTAGCAGTAAAACCTTGAAATCAGCCCTTGCCTTGACAGGAAGCCAGTATAGTCAGGATTCTAGCAGCCATATTTAGCACTAACTGAAGTTTATTTAGTGCTTTATCCGGGTAGCCGGAAAGTAGAGCATTGCAGTAGTCTAACCTAGAAGTGACAAAAGCATGGATTCATTTTTCTGCATCACTTTGACAGAAAGTTTCTGATTTTTGCAATGTTACGTAAATGGAAAAAGGCTGTCCTTGAAACAGTCTTGATATGTTCTTCAAAAGAGAGATCAGGGTCCAGAGTAACGCCGAGGTCCTTCACAGTTTTATTTGAGACGACTGTACAACCATTAAGATTAATTGTCAGATTCAACAGAAGATCTCTTTGTTTCTTGGGACCTAGAACAAGCATCTCTGTTTTGTCCGAGTTTAAAAGTAGAAAGTTTGCAGCCATCCACTTCCTTATGTCTGAAACACATGCTTCTAGCGAGGGCAATTTTGGGGCTTCACCATGTTTCATTGAAATGTACAGCTGTGTGTCATCCGCATAGCAGTGAAAGTTAACATGTTTTCGAATGACATCCCCAAGAGGTAAAATATATAGTGAAAACAATAGTGGTCCTAAAACGGAACCTTGAGGAACACCGAAATTTACAGTTGATTTGTCAGAGGACAAACCATTCACAGAGACAAACTGATATCTTTCCGGCAGATAAGATCTAAACCAGGCCAGAACTTGTCCGTGTAGACCAATTTGGGTTTCCAATCTCTCCAAAAGAATGTGATGATCAATGGTATCAAAAGCAGCACTAAGGTCTAGGAGCACGAGGACAGATGCAGAACCTCGGTCTGATGCCATTAAAAGGTAATTTACCACCTTCACAAGTGCAGGCTCAGTGCTATGATGGGGTCTAAAACCAGACTGAAGCATTTCGTATACATTGTTTGTCTTCAGGAAGGCAGTGAGTTGCTGCGCAACAGTCTTTTCTAACATTTTTGAGAGGAATGGAAGATTCGATACAGGCCGATAGTTTTTAATATTTTCTGGGTCAAGGTTTGGCTTTTTCAAGAGAGGCTTTATTACTGCCACTTTTAGTGAGTTTGGTACACATCTGGTGGATAGAATGCCATTTATTATGTTCAACAGGAAGCAGCTCTTTCATTAGTTTAGTTGGAATAGGGTCCAGTATGCAGCTTGAAGGTTTAGAGGCCATTATTATTTTCATCATTGTGTCAAGAGATATAGTACTAAAACACTTGAGTGTCTCTCTTGATCCTAGGTCCTGGCAGAGTTGTGCAGACTCAGGACAACTGAGCTTTGAAGGGATACGCAGATTTAAAGAGGAGTCCGTAATTTGTTCCTTTTCCTCAAGGAAGTTCATTAATTTATTACTGTTGAATTGAAAGCCATTCTCTTTTGGGGAATGCTGCTTTTTAGTTAGCTTTGCGACAGTATCAAAAAGGAATTTCGGATTGTTCTTATTTAGGATGATCGAGCAGCAGTAAGGGCTCTTCGATACTGCACGGTCCGGTCTTTCCAAGCTAGTCGGAAGACTTCCAGTTTTGTGTGGCTCCATTTCCGTTCCAATTTTCTGGAAGCTTGCTTCAGAGCTCGGGTATTTTCTGTATACCATTGAGCTAGTTTCTTATGAGAAATGTTTTTAGTTTTTAGGGGTGCAACTGCATCAAGGTTAAATTGAGTTCCTCAGTTAGGTGGTTAACTGATTTTTGTCCTCTGGCGTCCTTGGGTAGACAGAGGGAGTCTGGAAGGACATCAAGGAATCTTTGTGTTGTCTGTGAATTTATAGCACGATTTTTGATGTTCCTTGGTTGGGGTCTGAGCAGATTATTTGTTTCAATTGCAAACGTAATAAAATGGTGGTCCGATAGTCCAGGATTATGAGGAAAAACATTAAGATCCACAACATTTATTCTATAGGACAAAACTAGGTCCAGAGTATGACTGTGACAGTGAGTAGGTCCAGAGACATGTTAGACAAAACCCACTGAGTCGATGATGGCTCCGAAAGCCTTTTGGAGTGGGTCTGTGGACTTTTCCATGTGAATATTAAAGTCACCAAAGATTATAATATTATCTGCTATGACTACAAGGTCCGAAAGGAATTCAGGGAACTCAATGAGGAACGCTGTATATGGCCCAGGAGGCCTGTAAACAGTAGCTATAAAAAGTGATTGAGTAGGCTGCATAGATTTCATGACTAGAAGCTCAAAAGACTAAAACGTAATTTTTTTTGTAAATTGAAATTTGCTATCATAAATGTTAGCAACACCTCTGCCTTTGCGGGATGCACGGGGGATATGGTCACTAGTGTAGCCATGAGGTGAGGCCTCATTTAACACAGTAAATTCATCAGGCTTAAGCCGTTTCAGTCAGGCCAATCACATCAAGATTATGATCAGTGATTAGTTCATTGACTATAATTGCCTTTGAAGTAAGGGATCTAACAATAAGTTGCCCTATTTTGAGATGTGAGGTATCATGAGCTCTTTCAATAATGACAGGAATGGAGGAGGTCTTTATCCTAGTGAGATTGCTAAGGCGAACACCGCCATGTTTAGTTTTGCCCAACCTAGGTCGAGGCACAGACACGGTCTCAATGGGGATAGCTGAGCTGACTACACTGACTGTGCTAGTGGCAGACTCCACTATGCTGGCAGGCTGGCTAACAGCCTGCTGCCTGGCCTGCACCCTATTTCATTGTGGAGCTAGAGGAGTTAGAGCTTGCTGGCTAGTTAAAGAGGTTAACTGGCTAGCTAGCTGCAGTAGTTGGCTAACTGACTGCCATCAAGTTGTTGTTGTGATTATTATCATATTTAGCCTATTCCATCATTTGCAGAATGCATACTGTCATTTGAATATAGTGCGGGAAAAGGGAATCTGGACACAGTGGATAATTATGCTAGACATTTACAGTCCCTTTAGAAAGTATTCACACCACTTGACCTTTTCCATATTTTGTTGTGTTACAGCCTGAATTAAAAATGTATTGTGATTGTGTCACTGGTCTCCACCGACTACCCCATAATATCGTAGTGGAATTATGTTTTTAGAAATGTTTACAAATTAATAAAACACCTAAATATGAATCGGCTTGAGTCAGTAAGTTTTCAAGCCAATTCTTCTGGCAAGCCTAAATAAGTTCAGGAGTAAAAATATGCTTAACAAGTCACATAACTTGCATGGACTCATTTTGTGTGCAATAATGATTTAATATGACTTTTTTGCCTGCCTTATTTCAGTACTCCACACAAACAATTATGTGTAAAGTCCCTCAGTTGAGCAGAACATTTCAAACACAGACTCAACCACAACGACCTGGGATGATTTCCAATTCCTCGCAAGGAAGGGCAGCTATTGGTAGATGGGAAGAAGAGAAAAACAGACATTGAATATCCCTTTGATTATGGTGAAGATATTAATTACACTTTCAATGATGTGTCAATACACCCAGTTACTACAAAGATACAGGCATTCTTCCTAACTCAGTTGCCAGAGAGGAAGGAAACCACTCAGTGATTTCACACAATGAGGCCAATGGTGACTTTAAAACAGTTAGAGTGTAATGGCTGTGATAGGAGAAAACTGAAGATGGATCAACAACATTGTAGTTACTCCACAATACTAACCTAAATGACAGTGTGAAAAGAAGGAAGCCTGTATAGAATACAAATATTCCAAAACATGTATCCTGTTTGCCAGAAGGCACTAAAGAAAAATAAATGCACAAAAATGTGGCAAACAAATTAACTTTATGTTCTGAATACAAAGCGTTATGTTTGAGGCAAATCCAAAAGAACAAATCACTGAGTACCATTCATCATATTTTCAAGCATGGTGGTGGCTGCATCATGTTATATGTATACTTGTCATCTGCAAGGACTAGGGAGTTGTTTAGGATAAAAATAAAAGGAATAAAGCTAAGGCAAAGGCAAAATCCAAGTAGAAAACCTGGTTCACTCTGTTTCAACAGACACTGGAAAACAAATTCACCTTTCAGCAGGAAAGTAACCTAAAACACAAGGCCAAATATACACTGGAGTTGTTTGCCAAGAGGACAGTGAATGTTCTTGAGTGGGCTAGTTACAGTTTTGACTTAAATCGACTTGAACTCTATAGCAAGACTTGAAAAAGGTTGTCTAGCAATGACCACAACCAACTTAAGATGGAATTTTAAAATAATAATATGCAAATAATGTTCAATCCAGATATGTAAAGCTCTTAGAGACTTACCCAGAAATACTCACAACTAGGTTTCCTGCCAATGGTTATTCTAACATGTATTGACTTAGGGGTGGGGATACTTATGTAAATGAGAGAATTCTGTATTTCATTTTGAATACATTTGTACACTTTTCTAAAAACATGTTTTCACTTTGTCATTATGGGAGTGAGATGGGTGAGAAATTAAATATTTAATCCATTTTGAATTCAGGCTGTAACAACAAAATTTGGATTTTTGTTTTTACCTTTTATTTAACTAGGCAAGTCAATTAAGAACAAATTATTATTTTTAATGTCAGCCTAGGAACAGTGGGTTAACTGCCTTGTTCAGGAGCAGAATGACAGATTTTTCCCTTGTCAGCTCGGGGATTCAATCTTGCAACCTTCCGGTTAATACCTTCTGAAGGCACTTTGAATGTAATTGTAGATGCATGATGTGTTTGGAATTCCATCATCAAAACTCAATGATCAGAATGCAAAAGCTGCATGAACAGTCAAATCACACTCTAGCCTCACAGCAGCATAGCAAGACACACACAAACACACACTCACTCAGAGACCACTTACCGCAACAGTACGCGTTTGAGGCATCACCATGGAAACCCATGTAAAGGAAAGGAACTTCCAGAAGGAAGGAAGATAAAGGAGATTTCAGAGAAATCTCTTTCTCAGGCTGTCAGAGACAAAGATCTGCTTGCACTAGTATGGTAAAGACAGAGCCTAGGGTATGCACAGGGATATGGGGAGTTCCTGAAAATGTTGTCTCTCTCGGATCAATGGTCACTCAATAGTCAAATGGTCAAGTTGTTGTTTTATACTGCATTTACACAGCAGCCTTTACAGGTGTGAACGTTTTAAACATTAGAATGTTTAAACGAAATTGGGAGGTTAACATTAAGAAAAAATCCCTTACCGAGATACAATTTTTTAAACAAAATGTATTTGTCTATTACTCAACAGCTAACTCACCTGTAAGAATCACATGTAGTCATATTACTTTACTGAGTTTGGGTAATCTAAAAGTTAGGTTTCCTATTACAATTTTGGACAGGGTAACTAGTAACTGTAACAGATTACATTTAGTAACCTACCCAACCCTGTCTAAGTTCATAAGCAAACAAGAAAATGCTCATCCAGAAGCAGCGCTCCTAGTGGCCGGGGACAAGAATGCAGGCAAACTTAAATCCATTTAACCGAATTCCTACCAGCATGTCACATATTGAACCAGAGAAAACAAATGTAGACCACCATTATTCCACACAAAGAAATGCATACAAAGCTGTCCCTCGTCCTCCATTTGGCAAATCTGACCATATTTATATCCTCCTGATTCCTGCTTTTAAGCAAAAACTAAACAAGGAAGTACCAGATGACGCGGATGCTACACTACAGGACTGTTTTAGTAGCACAGACTGGAATATGTTCTAGGATTCATGCAATGGCATTGAGGAGAATACCACCTCAGTCATCGGTTTCATTAATAAGTTAATTGACGATGTCGTCCCCACAGTTACCGTAACTACATATCCCAACCAAAGCCATGGATAACAGGCAGCATCCCCCTGAGCTTAAGGCTAGAGCTGCCCCTTACAAGGATCGGGACACAAATCTGGATATTTCAAAGAAATCCCGCAATGCCCTCAGACAAACCATCAAACACGCAAAGGACTAAGATTGAATCCTACTACACCGGCTCAGATGCTAGTCGGATGTGGCAGGGCTTGCAAACAATTACGGACTACAAAGGGAAAAGCAGCCGCGAGCTCCCCAGTGAAGCGAACCTACCAGAAGAGCTAAATGCCCTTTATGCTCGCTTCAAAGCAAGCAACACTGAAGAGTGCATGATAGAAACAGCTGTTCCAGACGACTGTGTGATCACAACTCTCCGTAGTCGATGTGAGCAAGACCTTTAATCTGGTCAACATTCACAAGGCCGTGGAACGGATTACCAAGACGTGTACTCAGAGCATGCGCGGACCAACTGGCAAGTGTCTTCAATTATATTTTCAACCTCTCCCTGACTGAGACTGCAATACCTACATGTTTCAAGCAGACCACCATAGTCCCCGTTTCCAAGAAAGTGAAGGTAACCTGCCGAAATGACTACCGGCCCGTACCACTCACGTCAGTAGCCATGAAGTGAACCATGACCAGCCTTTCAAAGCACATCAACACCATCATCCCGGAAACCCTAGACCCACTCCAATTTGCATATTGCAACAACAGATCCACAGATGACGCAATCTCAATTGCACTCCACACTGCCCTTTCACAACTGGAACACTTATGTGAGAATGCTGTTCATTGACTACAGCTCAGCATTCAGCACCATAGTACCCTCAAAGCTCATCACTAAGATAAGGACCCGGGGACTAAACACCCCCCTCTGCAACTGGATCCTGCACTTCCTGATGGGCAACAACCAGATGGTAAGGGTAGGCATCTGCCATGCTGATCCTCAACAACGTGCTCAGTACCCTCCTGTACTCCCTGTTCACCCATGACTGTGTGGCCAAGCACGACTCTAACACCATCATTAAGTTTGCTGATCACACAACGGTGGTAGGCCTGATCACCGACAACGACTAGACAGCCTATAGAGAGGAGATCAGAGACCTGGCATTGTGGTGCTAGGACAACAATCACTTCCTCAGCGGAGGAAGACAAGGGAGCTGATCATGGACTATAGGAAAAGGAGGGCCGGACACGCCCCCATTCACATCGATGGTGCTGTAGTAGAGTGGGCTGAGATTTTGACGTTCCTTTCTCTCCACATCACCAACAAACTGTCATGGTCCAAACACACCAAGACAGTCATGAAGAGGGCACAACAATACCTTTTCCCCCTCAGGAAACTGAAAAGTTTTTGCATGGGTCCCCAGATCCTCAAAAAGTTATACAGCAACACCATCAAGAGCATCCCTACCGGTTGCATCACCTCCTGGTATGGCAACTGCTAGTTATCCGACAATAAGTCCTTACAGAGGGTAGTGCATACGGCCCAGTACATCACTGGGGCCAAGCTTCCTGCCATCCAGGACCTCTATACCAGGCGGTGTCAGAGGAAGGCCCTAAAAATTGTCAAAGAATCCAACCACGCTATTCATAGACTGTTCGCTCTACTACCACATGGCAAGTGGTACCAGAGCATCAAGTCTAGGTCCAAGAGGCTTCTAAACCGCTTCTACCCCCAAGCCATGAGACTCCTGAACATCTAATCAAATGGCTACCCAGGCTATTTGCATTGCCCCCCCCTCCCTCTCCACACCACTGCCACTCCCTGTTGTCATCTATGCACAGTCACTAATAACTCTACCTACATGTACATACTACCTCAACTAACCGGTGCCCCCGCACATTGACGCTGTACCGGCACCCCCCCTGTATATATTGTTATTTTTTACTGCTGCTCTTTAATTACTTGTTACTTTTATTTCTTATTCTTATCTGTATTTTTTTGAAACTGCACTGTTGGTTCGGGGCTCGTAAGTAAGCATTTCACTGTAAGGTGAACCTGTTGTACCTGTTGTATTCGGCACATGTGACTAATACATTTGATTTGATTTTGGTTTGATCACTGGGGCCAAGCTTCCTGCCATCCAGGACCTATATACTAGGCAGTGTCAAAGGAAGGCCCAAAATAATGTCACAGACTCCAGTCAACCGAGTCAGTTTTTTCTCTCTGCTACTGCATGGCAAGGGTACCGGAGCACCAAGTCTAGTTCCAAAAGTCTCCTTAACAGTTTTTACCACCAAGCCGTAAGACTGTTGAACAATTAATACAATTAAATATTTTCATTACTCTATTTCTTGAACTGCATTGTTGGTTAAGGGCTTGTAAACTAAGCATTACACCTGCTGTTTTCGGTGCATGTGACAAGTAAAATTTGATTTGATTTTGATTTGATTAGCAATGATGGTCACAGCAGATACTGATTGGTTTTCTGATCAATGCCCCTACCTTTTTTTTAAGGTATGCATTTCTTTATTCCCAGTCATGTGAAATCCATAGATTAGGGCACAATTTCTTTATTTAAATTGACGGATTTCCTTTAATTGGTCCACTCACACAGACAGCATCGTGAAGAAGGCGCAGCAGCGCCTCTTCAACCTCAGGAGGCTGAAGAAATTTGGCTTGTCACCAAAAGCACTCACAAACTTCTACAGATGCACAATCGAGAGCATCCTGGCGGGCTGTACCTGGTACGGCAACTGCTCCGCCCACAACCGCAAGGCTCTCCAGAGGGTAGTGAGGTCTGCACAACGCATCACTGGGGGCAAACTACCTGCCCTCCAGGACACCTACACCACCCGATGTTACAGGAAGGCCATAAAGATCATCAAGGACAACAACCACCCGAGCCACTGCCTGTTCACCCCGCTATCATCCAGAAGGCGAGGTCAGTACAGGTGCATCAAAGCTGGGACCGAGAGACTGAAAAACAGCTTCTATCTCAAGGCCATCAGACTGTTAAACAGCCACCACTAACATTGAATGGCTGCTGCCAACACACTGACTCAACTCCAGCCACTTTAATAATGGGAATTGATGGGAAATGATGTAAAATATATCACTAGCCACTTTAAACAATGCTACCTAATATAATGTTTACATACCCTACATTATTCATCTCATATGTGTACGTATATACTGTACTCTTTATCATCTACTGCATCCTTATGTAATACATGTATCACTAGCCACTTTAACTATGCCACTTTGTTTACATACTCATCTCATATGTATATACTGTACTCGATACCATCTACTGTATCTTGCCTAAGCTGCTCTGTACCATCACTCATTCATATATCTTTATGTACATATTCTTTATCCCCTTACACTGTGTATAAGACAGTAGTTTCTATTTTTTGGAATTGTTAGTTAGATTACTTGTTGGATTATTACTGCATTGTCGGAACTAGAAGCACAAGCATTTCGCTACACTCGCATTAACATCTGCTAACCATGTGTATGTGACAAATACAATTTGATTTGTAATGAACTGTAACTCAGTAAAATCTTTGAAAATGTTGCATGTTGCGTTTATATTTAGGTTTAGTGTAGTATAGCTTATTTTTGAGATATGTCAAATCAAACAATTAACCATCTAACAAGGTAATTGGCATGCATGATGTATCAGCTTTTACAAACATTTTCACTACACTTCTCTTCCCTTTCTCCTCTTCCTTCCTCCCCTTACTCCACCCAATCCATTGGAGCAGAGGTAAACACAAAAAGAGAGAGAAGTGGATGAGGAGATAAATAAAACAGTCTAACACTCCAACACTGACAAACTGAGAGATTAGTCCCAAACTTTGGGCCTACAGTAACAATATCACAGCCAAAGAGGAAGCAGCAGGGTCGGAGTAGGAACTGTTTCCTGTGAGCAAGCCCTGCTGAGATACAGGCACCTGGTATACTCCACAAACGTTTTATTGTTCTCTCTCTCTTAGAACTCACACACGTGCACAAACAGTGCAGGAGACAGTGAGTATTTACTGTGGGATTCATGTTGAGCATCTACTCCAGCATCTCTTTACACTATCACACCAAAGTACACACTGATGGATCTCTATACTGTCAATCAGGGTGTTGTCACTGTGTGTGTGTGTGTGTGTGTGTGTGTGTTAGTCTACGTGCCTGCATGAGTGTTGTCTGGTCCTGAGAGAGAAGGCTTAGCCCCCCCCCCACACACACACTTCCCAGACATTTAACATGTTGGATTGATGATCAGTTGACTAATTGAATCAGGTGTACCAGTCTAGGGTTAAAACTCAAATGTGAAACGTTGAGGAGAGGGGTTGGAAAACCCTGGTTTAGCCAAGCAAAATGAGGGAGGAAATCAATGAGTCTTATTTGTACAGTTGCCTCTTAAGAATGGTTAACCAACCAAAAGTAACAGCCTAATCTTAGGACAACCAATTATATCACTTTCTCACAGATCACATCACAAGCCTCTGAACCATTGCAATCCAGGAGAGAGATAGAGAGGGGATCCTACACTACAGAAAGAGACACTGTGCTCTGAAAAATCTCTCTAGTGGCCTGTCACAGAGACAGATAAACTAAACCCCTGAGAGCTCTCCAAGTCTTAGTGTGTGTGTGTATGTATAAACTTTCATATATTTACAACCTATATTGGCAGGCTGACTGTAGGCTCAGTCACTACTCTGATTAAGGCCTTAGACAGACAGAGACAAACCTAGCAGTGCTGCAGTTCTTGACACAAACTGATGCACCTGGAATACTACAATACCCCGTTCAAAGGCACTTAAAGATTTGTCTTGTCCATTCATCCTCTGAATGGCATACATAAACAATCCATGTCTCAATTGTCACAAGGCTTAAAAATCCTCCTGTCATCTCCTCTTCATCTACACTGATTTGAAGTGGATAACAAATGACATCAATAAGGGATCATAGCTTTCACCTGGATTCACCTGGTCAGTCTGTCATTGAAAGAGCATAATGTTTTGTGCATAATGTTTTGTGCACTTTGTAAATGCTCCAGTAGGAGCCAAGCCCACACCAGCCCCTGCAGCACAGCTCTGGGGTCTGTACAAATTTGTAAACACAAATAGCATCTCATACATTCTGGTCTTCCACACTGCCATTTTTGCCTGCCTAAACAGGTTGTTTAATAAGCAGTACCTTCACCTTTTGGCTACACTATACATAGGCCCTCCAACATATAGAGTCTTTTCCACAGCCAAAGCGGTAGAACTGAGTAATGGCTGACATGTCGACCTGCTCCAGATCCAACAGGAACAAGTGACAGAAAGCTATCACTCTGGACCCAATGTCCACCAGCCCTTGGCCCCCCTCATGCAAACGGAGGTGTAACACTGCCACACATGTCCAGTGTTGAACAAAATCAATTCCCCACTGACCTCTACAGTTGTTTGACAAGACTCTGTGGGGGATCCAACACCATCAGCCTGTGCCGTGCCAGAGCATTGAAGCGGCCAAGCTGTTAGTGACCAGGACCCTTTCCCTGAAAGACATTCGTGGCTACAACTGCCGCTATTTAGACAACTTAGCCGTAACCTTGCCCACCATCCCCTCCCAGTTTCTCCGGAAACTCTGAGGTCCCCAAAAACATCTGTAGCACCCCAGGAAGACTAGGAGATCCTGCTCTGACCCATCTCCCCATATTTAGACGTTCACTCTTCTCCCAGTTCACTTTAGCTGATGCCGCCCCCTCAAACAACATTTAAACCCGACTAACCTCTTCTACATCTTCTTGCCCTTTAACATACACTGTTACATCATCAGCATAAGCCGACAATGAAATCGACTCCCCACCTACTACCCCTGGAACTGACAACCCCTACAGCCTCTCCCTTAGTCTACACAGATGTGGTTCTATGGCTAGACAGTAAAGCTGACCCAAGAGTGTATACCCATGCCAAATGCCAGTCTGCATGGGCTGCTTAAGCTGAGGTCTGATCACAGTGCTGGAATGGAGGTCCAGCTGCCTGAGAGCTAATGCATAGTGACTGTCCAGCAGCTCTCGCCAGGCCGTGCACCGGGGGTAGATGGACTGACAGCTTAGATGTATAAACCTTTCTGGGGTGTACTGGGAAGGGACCTCTTACAGGTCCCACCCCCTACCACCCACTTTTACTGTGATCAGGCCCCAGCTTAAGCAGCCCATGCAGAATCTCCTGAGCACACTTTGGATCAGTGTTGCAGTTACCATAGAGGTCTGCATAGAAGTACATAGTCATACTCCTCATCTCTGCTGGAAACGACATCAGAGACGCTGAAGGACAACGTAGATGGAACATCTGCTTCTACTCTGGTAACTTCCTCTCCAGGTTGAAGAAGAACGCACTCAGAGCATCCGTGTCCTTCAGGGTGACCATCCATGCTCTAATGTGGCCATCTATGCTCTCCCTTCACCTGATCCTGTAAAAAAAGACCAACTGTGTCCGCTTAGCCTTCAACTCCCTCTCTGACCCAAAGTCCTGCTGCTCAATAAGGATATTCTCAATGTCTCTAATATCCAGCTCCAACCTCTGAATAGTAAACCTTATCCTAGCTGTTCTATGGACAGAGCAGGGCAGACAAAATACCCGTATTTGTGTTTTCCCCACCCACCATTGTCTTAGGTTCAGATGAGGTAGAACTGACAAGCTATACTCAACTGTGACCATGTGATGGTCTGAGAAGCCACTAGGGCAGATCTAGGAGCCCAGTACCCTGTTACAGCTCACGTTAACGACATAAAACCTATATAGCCTCGCCACACTAATCCTCCCCTCCATAACCTTCACCCATGTATAGCTCCTGCCTCTCCAATTTCTCCACTCATCTACTAGCCCATGCTGTTTCAACATATTTGTCAATACCACCCCCGAATGTGGAAGAGCCTCCTCCCAGTTCCTATCTGCTGTGTAATCTGTTGTACAGTACATCCCCCATAACAATACCTCCATCATCCTGCTGCATGTCCTGTCTATGCTTCTCAAGTAACTGCACCCAGTCAGACCCCTACTGAGAGCATAGACATTAACAATCAGAAAATGATACCCCCCTAACCCCCCTGCCTGAACCACTAATGCCCTTTACACTCGTGAGAATTAGCCTATATGGATAGGGCTAAATTGACATCGTCCTTACGTCAGAAATATTGTACTTTTTGTTCTTGTTCATGAAATCTGAAAATACATTCAGTAACATGATAGGAATATTCCTGGAAAATGTGGGGTATGGGTTTGAGTGAGAGGACTAACTAACGATCATCGTATGAAGGAGTGGAACAAAACGCAGCTTGGTAAGTGTTCATGATGAATTTAATACTCAAAACACTCAAACAAAATAACAGAGGGAAAACTGAAACAGTCCTGTCAGGTGCAGACACTAAACAGAAAACTACCCACAAAAGCCAAATGAAAAAGGACAACTTATATATGACCCCCAATCAGAACCAACGATAGACAGCTGCCTCTGATTGGGAACCACACCAACATAGAAATAAAGAAACTAGAAGCCCACCCTAGTCACACCCGGCCTAACCAAAATAGAGAATAAAACCTCTATGGCCAGGGCGTGACACTAACTGGTGTCTTCAAGTGGCCACACACCTCTCCAAATTGTGCACTGTTGAATGCACTTTAAAATGACAATGCACCTTTATGATTTAAATAAGTTTCAACGGAGGTGCTTTTTGAGCTCTCCTATCTTGAGGAACTAGAGCAAGCACACATTCCTGCCATCACACAATTATTGTTGTTTACGCAATCCAAAAACTGTCCATTATAAATCGCAATCTGCATCAGTTGGGCATCATTTGAAGCTTGTTCTATTGCAATCATGACTAGCTACAGTGCATTCAGAAAGTATTCACACCCCTTGACTTTTCCACAGTTTTTTGTGTTACAGCCTGAATTTAAAATGGATTACATTTGGATGTTTTTGGTCACTGGTCTACACACACTAACCCACAACATTTTTTACAAATTCATTAAAAATGAAAAGATAAAATGTCTTCAGTCAAGTATTCAATCCCTTTGTCATGTCAAACCTAAATAAGTTCAGGAGTAGAAATTTGCTTAACAAGTCACACACAATAGAACAATACAAAGTGTTTTGTTTGAGGTCAATCCAAATCAACACATTACTGAGTACCACTATCCATATTTTCAAGTGTAGTGGTGGCTGCATCATGTTATGGGTATTGTATTCGTTAATGACGGGTGTTTCAGGATAAAAAAAGAAAATGAATGGCGCTAAGCACAGGCAAAATCCTAGAGGAAAACCTGGTTCAGTTTGCTTTTCACCAGACACTGGGATATGAATTCACCTTTCAGCAGGACAATAACCTGAAACACAACCAAATCTACACTGGCGTTGCTTAACAAGAAGACAGTCTGGCTGAGTTACAGTCTTGACTTAAATCTACTTGAAAATCTATGGCAGGACCTGAAAATGGTTGTTTAGCAATGACCAACAACCAATTTTACAGAGCTTAAATAATTTTGAAAAGAATAAGGGGCAAATGTTTTACAATCCAGGTGTGGAAAGCTCTTAGAGTCTTACCAGAAAGACTCACAGCTGTAATCAATGCCAAAGGTGCATCTACAAAGTACTGACTCAGTTGTGCAAATACTTATGTACTGTAAAATAGATAGTTCTGAATTTCATTTTCAATGCATTTGCTAAAACATCTTTTCACTTTGTCATTATGGAGTATTGTGTGTACATGGGTGAGAAACTATATTTAACCCCTCGAATTCAGGAGTTAACACAATAAAATGTTGAATAAATCAAGGGGAATCAATACTTTCTAAAGGCACGAAGTTATAAAATAATATATTACAATGTTAGGCTTTCACAATGTAATTCACAGAAACAGATCATAATTCTGATGACCATAGAAGGAGTCCATTCAGGTGCGTGTGCCATGGCAATATTTATTCACAATAGACAAATATACAGTAAGCAAATTTTGTTCAGAACAATCCAGGGTATGATGACTTGTCATTGTGTAGCTGTACATCAAACACAGTGATCATAAACGTTGATACTGTATATGACGTGAGTTTTATGCTATGGAAATGTGAAGTGCACATTTGGGCTGGTGTTTGGCTTGCTTGTATGACATCAAATAAGGATTTATTATACAGTAATCCTCAATGTTTTCCCCTCACTCAGACAACAAAACATTTGCAAAAGTTGCCCAGTTAGCGGGAGGGATGGGGGCAACTTCATGTTGCACGAGGTGCTCAAGTTCAGAAAGGCTGTCATTCAAAACCCATTCAGTGCGGTGAAGGGCAGGTCCAGAGCTCGGATGTCATGTATAGTATGTTACTTTACAGCCACTGAGTTCCAATTGAGGCATTTATCAGTGCCCAAATCTGCCATTTTCAACCCATATAAGGGTACAAGTGTAAAGGGTTTTAAGGTCTAAGCCTGATGAGAATAGAACTGCTACCCCTGGACCAATGACTAAGGAAGTACTGCCCCTCCCACTCCATGCCCCACACTGACACATTATGCCTGTCACTGTGGGTCTCCTGTAAGAACACCACATTTAAAAGTTGATGTCTACTGTATGGCGATATCTTCAATTTAAGCCTACTAGAAAGTGTGTGCCCTCAGGTCTGAAGGGAAGCAAAATTCATTCCGCAACCTAAGAATAGTAAAGCCCCCTATAGTGGCTCAAATCGCCGACCAATCAACCTGTTACCAACCCTTAGCAAACTTTTGGAAAAAATTGTGTTTGACCAGATACATTTCTACTTTACAGTAAAAAAAAATTACAACAGACTTTCAACACACTTATAGGGAAGGACATTCAACAAGCACAGCACTTACACAAATGTCTGATTGGCTGTGAGAAACAGATTTTTTGTTAAACTTCAGTGCAGCTTTTGACATTACCGATCATAGTCTGCTGTTGGAAAAACGTCAGCTACTACAGCGACTGAAATGACTGCAACACTTAACAAAGAGCTGCAGTTAATTTCATAGTGGGTTGCAAGGAATATGTTTCTCCTAAATATTTCAAAAACTAAAAGCATTGTATTTGGGACAAGTCATTCACTAAACCCTAAACTTCAACTAAATCGTATAATGAATTATGTGGAAATTGAGCAAGTTGAGGTCAAAACATGTTGATACAACAGTAGCTAAGATTTACAGAATTATTTCCATAATAAAGCGCTACTATGCCTTCTTAACAAAACAATCAACAAGGCAGGTCCTACATTGTCCTACTTTGGTCACACCTGGACTACAGTTCAGTCGTGTGGTCAGGTTCCACAAAGAGGGACTTAGGAAAATTACAATTGGCTCAGAACATGTCAGTATGGCTAGCCCTTCAATGTACACTAAGAGCGAACATTAATGATATGCATGTCAATCTTTTGTGGCTCAAAGTGGGGGAGAGATTGACTTCATTACTACTTATTTTTGTAAGAAGTGTTGACAAGCTGATTACACTAGCTGTCTGTTTAAACTACCAGCACACAGCTCGAACACCCATGCATACCCCACAAGACATGCCATCAGAGGTCTCGTCACAGTCCCCAAGTGCAGAACAGACTTGGGAGAAACACATTACCACATAGAGCCATGACTACATGGAACTCTATTCCACATCAGGTAACTGATGCAAGCAGTAGAATCAGAATTACAAACAATAGTAGGCAAGTATAAACATCATGGGACAACGCAGCCCCCATACCGCTCAGGAAGGAGATGCGTTCTGGCTCCAAGAGATGAACGTACTTTGCTGTGAAAAGTGCAAATCAATCCCAGAACAACAGCAAAGGACCATGTGAAGACACTGGAGGAAATAAGAACAAAAGTATCTATATCCACAGTAAAACAAGTCCTATATTGACATAACCTGAAAGGCCGCACAGCAAGGAAGAAGCCACTGCTCCAAAATCGGCATAAAAAAGCCAGACTACAGTTTGCAACTGCACATGGTGACAAAGATGGTACTTTTTGGTCCTCTATGTCCTCTGGTCTGATGAAACAGAAATAGAACTGTTCGGCCATAATGACCATCGATATGTTTGGAGGAAAAAGGGGGAGGCTTGCAACCCGAAGAACACCATCCCAACCGTGAAGCATGGGGGTGGCAGTGTCATGTTGTGGGGGTGATTTGCTGCAGGAGGGATTGGTGCACTTCACAAAATAGAGGTCATCATGAGGATGGAGAATTATGTGGATATATTGAAGCAACATCTCAAGACACCAGTCAGGTTGGTTGCAAATGGGTCTTCCAAATGGACAATGACCCCAAGCATACTTCCAAAGTTGTGGCAAAATGGCTTAAGGACAACAAAGTCAAGGTATTGGAGTGGCCATCACAAAACCCTGACCTCAATCCCAAAGAAAAGTTGTTGGCAGAACTGAAAAAGCGTGTGCGAGCAAGGAGGCCTACAAACCTGACTCAGTTACACCAGCTCTGTCAGGAGGAATGGGCCAAAATACACCCAACTTATTGTGGGAAGCTTGTGGAAGGCTACCCGAAACATTTGACTCAAGTTTAACTCAAGTTTAAAGGCAATGCTACCAAATACTAACTGAGTGTATGTAATCTTCTGACCCAGTGGGAATGTGATGAAAGAAATCAAATCTGAAATAAATCATTATCTTTACTATTATTCTGACATTTCACATTCTTAAAATACAGTGGCAATCCTGACTGACCTAAGACAGGGAATTTTTACTAGGATTAAATGTCAGGAACTGTGAAAGCTGAGTTTAAATGTATTTGGCTAAGGTACATGTAAACTTCCGACTTCAAGTGTATGTTTAACGAGCCCACTTTTAAATCCACCATAAACATATTTGAAATAGAAAGTAAGAAAACCAGCATAGGTAACAGACAAGTGGAAGAAATCACTCTGATAAATAATCATACCAATTATTTTCAAATCAATTGTTTATTCTTTTCTGCCACTTTCATTCCATTTTCTGGACCTTTCCTCTTTATTAATAATGCAACATGGCTATCTAAACACCAATGTACCCTCTGATTAACATTATCCAATCCCACTGATGTTTTAATGTGATCCCAAATGACTGCCCTGACAAATGTCTCTACATAAGGAAAACATTTCTGTATGGTAACATGTTAACTAAATGAATCCTACAGAAAAGTATTAAATCTGCTGTAATGTGTACTGTGGTAAACCTGACTGGGGCTCTTCCTGAGATTCTACATTACATTGCTGGGGATATCTGACAGAGGATCTCTCTCTTCCTCCATCCTCATCTAGCAGCTCCACCAAAACCAGAGCACACTGGCTCCCCCACACTGCATTACCCTGCATGTCTGTGCTTACACTGGGCACATGATTCTCTTTTGTCTGTGAGACAGGCATATCAGCCTTGGAGTCAGGGCTTCCCTGCCTTCGGTAACCACTGCCGGAAGCTCAGTCACTATCATGCCCGTCCTTGAACTCCCCGCTATCCAAATCTCGGCTACATTATCATCAACATCAGCTGTATGGGCAACGTAATCTTGCGATTCTGATGTTTGGGATTGAGTTTGGACCTGGGTGGTGGCCGGGGATGCTCCCAAAGCCCCTGGCTCACTCTCAGATCTAGAGCATATCAGTGCCCTGCTCTCTGTGTGTGCATGCCTGCCGCTTATGTCCAATCTTTCCACAATCAACACCCCCTCTCCTCAATGGTGCTCTGGTTGCTATGGCAACACAGGTTTGACGCACCTCTTCTCTCCTTCCATCTCTACCTCCATCACACTCTGTCCCACCCTCTCTCCTTTATCCATCTTTCTCTTTCAATGAACTCCTTGCCTGCTGCTCTGGTTTGACGTCAAACCCATCAATGAGTTCTCTAAATTCAGCTGGCTTTAGCTGTACTCTGTGCCTTGATGAGTTGATTATTTGAATCAGCTATGTAATGCTAGGGCAAAAAAACAAAATGTGAACACCTGGGATGCCCCAGGACCGAGTTTGGGAAACCCTGGGTTAGGCTATCGATCACACACAAATGCATACACGCACACTCAATCTACCTCACTTTTCATCGTCACTCATGGGAAGAAAGTAAAGCTAATCACACACACAGAATCAGGCCAAAAGGTACAGGTTATCAATTAATCACACACATCCCCAGTGTGTCGTGTTTAATTGCCAGTGTCAATGAATGTAAATGCATCAGCTGCTTGGGGAGCAGAACCACTTGACAGTGTGACTAGAGATGTTTTACTTGGCTGGGTGTCTGGGGGTCCTGGGACCAGAGGAACCTCGGGGAGCTGCTACACCACAGCAGAGAATAGGCTGTAGCTTAACTGTTTCTCCACTGCACTTGATTGATCGCTTAATTTCACTGACTGAGAGTCCACATACCTGGTTTCCCAGGGACGAATCAGACACTGATTAAAAGGAATGAAGGACAACTATAAGTGCTGTGACTTTCGAGGAATTGACTTTGAGACCCCTGGAATAGCGTGTAGGCCTAAACCATCTCGGGATTTCCGATAAAAGCATTACAAAAAGTGTAATTTGTGCAGTACATATAAAATAAAACTAGGACTATTCTGGTTGAAAACGGCCTATGTGGCATCAATAACAGTCGTAAACTATTGTACTAGTTGTGAAATTACCAAAAAAGTTTAAGTAGTAGAACTTATTATAAAATCATTATCTTTCAAAACTAAGTTGTGAGATTTGAGTAGCTCATCACAGCTTGAGGGTTGGTTATGATTACAATTATGTTTTCAAAATCACCCCTTTTTCCCCATCAACATGTGGTGGCAACTAGAGTTTGACACAGGAACAGGACTCCCGTGGATCTTGTGGGTCCTGTGGGATTCGGGCAGGAAAGGGAGTGAAGTGCTAGAGTCATATTCGGGACAGGACAATCTGCTCACTCTCGTGCCTCATTCCAGTTATCCAGTCACTACTTTACCTCCAATGCACTTGGAGTCACACAATTACACACGTCCATATCCATGAGTTTCTACTTACTTAGAGTTGGATAAGGGCTGCTGTTACGAATCCCTTTTGGCCCGACAGTCTAGGGGAGATGGTAACGAGACCCGTAACATAACTCATGCAAATTATAATAGTGAAAAAGTGAGAAAGAAATAACCACAGACAACTAAATTACCATCAAACACATGGTTTATTAGAAAACCTACGGTAATGGGGGCTCAGCTGGACCCAAGGAAAGAAATAGTAAGTATTCAAAAACACCCCTAAGCTAGACTATCCTATTTCAACAACAGCTAACTAACTAACCAAAAATACAGTGGGTGGATGCCCAGTTCTAACTGGTTCCCCGTTTTCCCACCATCAAACAAACACCATAACCAAAAACAATACTCACAGGTGAGGACAGTGATATGGAGGTACTCAAACAAAAGATAGCTCAATACATAAAGCGCAAGAGATTGAGAGACATAGTAGGAGAGCGTGAAACAGAGAGATTGAGCTCCAGAGCAAACAACTGACAGGGTTTTTAAAACAAGGGAAAGGAATTGTGATTGGGTAGGAAACAGGAGGAGGTGTGTCTTCTGATTGATGACTGATTGGTGTCTGATTGGGGAGTGATGATTTTCACCTGTGAGGGGAGAAGGAGAGAAAAGAACACAGGATACATACACACACACACACACACACACACACACACACACACACACACACACACAGGATACCTGTATCCGTAACACTCCCACCCTTAAAAGAGCAACCCTAGGGGGGACATCAACACAGTCAACCTACAAAAATCATTATATTACACATGAGACAAAGCATCTGCTAATACATTATCTGAACCCTTTTTGTGGTGGATCTCCAAATTATAATTCTGTACAATAAGCGCACAACGCATAAGGCGCTGGTTCTTGTTGTACATCCGGTGGAGAAACACTAAGGGGTTGTGGTCAGTATATACAATCACTGGTAGGGCACTGGAACCAATATATACCTCAAAGTATTGCAGAGCCAACAAAGCAAGAGCTTCTTGTTCTTTTGTAGCATAGTTTGTTTGACATTTATTAAATTTACGTGAAAAATAACAAACGGGATGATCCACTCCACTCTTGTCCTGCTGCAGTAGAACAGCACCAGCACCTCTGGCACAAGCATCTACCTCAAGTTTGAACGGTTGTTCAAAATCCGGAGCAGCAAGTAGAGGGATATTACATAAGAGGGCTTTCACAGACTCAAAAGCTATCTTACAATCAGGGGACCACACAAATTATCTAGCTGGACTGAGCAAATCGGTCAATGGAGCAACTACCGCAGAGAACTTTTTACAGAAACTACGGTAGTAGCCAACCATCCCTAAAAAGCGGCGTAGCTCTCGTCTGGTGGTAGGTGCGGGGAATGCAGTTATAGCCAAGACCTTGGCATCAACAGGGCGCACCTGTCCATGGCCGACCCCTTCCCGAGGTAACAGTAGCCTTCCCAAACTCGCACTTTGCCAAGTTCAAGGTAACAGTAGCCTTCCCCAACTCGCACTTTGCCAAGTTCAAGGTTAGAGAAGCAGCTGCCAAACGTTCACATACTACCCTTAGAGAGTCAACATGATCTGAACACTCAGAGACAAATAAATTACTAGGTCATCAAGGAATGCATTACAATTAGGAACGCCAGCTAATACAGAGTTAACCAGTCGTTGGAAAGTGGCTGGTGCATTTCACATTCCAAAAGCCATGACTGAGTACTGTAGGAAGTTGTTTGGGGTCACAAAGGCAGAAATCTCAGAAGCACGTGAAGTTAACGGAACCTGCCAGTAACCTTTTAAGAGGTCCAACTTAGTTACATACTTAGCAGCACCAATAGTGTCGATACAGTCGTCCAGTCTGGGTAACGGGTACGAATCTGGCATTGTGACAGAATTTACCTTTCGATAATCCGTACATAACCTGGACGTACCATCAGGTTTAGGAACCAGAATGCAAGGAGAACTCCAAGGGCTTGAACTTGGCATAGCCAGGTCATTCTCCAACAAATATCTCACCTCATCCCTAAGACTCAAACACAGTCTTAGTCCACTTACTTAGCGTCCCTTGAGTGGCGACCCTCACCGCCGACCTTGGCCTAGTAACCCTAACAAAGGGCCCACCTGGACTGAGGGGTGCCTCATTACTGATGAAGCTCAGGCCTGAGGGGTAGCTCAGGACTGAGAGGTAGCTCAGGACTGAGAGGAAGCTAAGGCAGGTTGACGGCTCTGGCAGATCCTGGCTGACTGGTGGCTCTGACGGATCCTGGCTGACTGGCGGCTCTGGCAGATCCTGGCTGACTGGCGGCTCTGGCGGATCCTGGCTGACTGGCGGCTCTGGCGGATCCTGGCTGACTGGCGGCTCTGGCGGATCCTGGCTGACTGGCGGCTCTGGCGGATCCTGGCTGACTGGCGGCTCTGGCAGATCCTGGCTGACTGGCGGCTCAGGCGGCTCCATGCTGACTGGCGGCTATGGCGGCTCATGACAGACGGGAGACTCTGGCAGCTCATGACAGACGGGAGACTCTGGCGGCTCATGACAGACGGGAGACTCTGGCGGCTCATGACAGACCTTGGCCTAGTAACCCTAACAAAGGGCCCACCTGGACTGAGGGGTGCCTCATTACCGATGAAGCTCAGGCCTGAGGGGTAGCTCAGGACTGAGAGGTAGCTCAGGACTGAGAGGAAGCTAAGGCAGGTTGACGGCTCTGGCAGATCCTGGCTGACTGGCGGCTCTGACGGATCCTGGCTGACTGGCGGCTCTGGCGGATCCTGGCTGACTGGCGGCTCTGGCGGATCCTGGCTGACTGGCGGCTCTGGCGGATCCTGGCTGACTGGCGGCTCTGGCGGATCCTGGCTGACTGGCGGCTCTGGCGGATCCTGGCTGACTGGCGGCTCTGGCGGATCCTGGCTGACTGGCGGCTCTGGCGGATCCTGGCTGACTGGCGGCTCTGGCAGATCCTGGCTGACTGGCGGCTCAGGCGGCTCCATGCTGACTGGCGGCTCTGGCGGCTCATGACAGACGGGAGACTCTGGCGGCTCATGACAGACGGGAGACTCTGGCAGCTCATGACAGACGAGAGACTCTGGCGGCTCATGACAGACGGGAGACTCTGGCGGCTCATGACAGACGGGAGACTCTAGCGGCTCTGGACAGACGGGAGACTCTAGCAGCTCTGGACAGACGGGAGACTCTAGCAGCTCTGGACAGATGGAAGACTCTAGCAGCTCTGGACAGCCGGGCAGCTCAGGTGGCGCTGGGCAGACGGGCAGCTCAGGCTGCGCAGGAAGCCTGGTGCAGGGAGCTGCCACCGGAGGGCTGGTGTGTGGAGGTGGCACTGGATAGACCGGACCGTGAAGGCGTACTGGAGATCTTGAGAGCAGGGCTGGCACCAACCGCCCTGGCTGGATCTTCACCCTAGCCCAGCAGATGTGGGGAGCTGGGATGTAGCGTACCGGGCTAAGCACACGTACTGGGGACACCGTGCGTTCCACCGCATAACACGGTGCCTGACCAGTACCACGCCCGCCATGGTTAGCACTGCTAGGAGCACTGTAGAGCTGAGCTGGCACAGGACATGTAAGGCTAGGGAGGTGCACAGGAGGCCTGGTGCGTGAGGCTGGCACAATCTTCACCAGACGACTAGCACCCACCTCAGGACGAGTATGGAGAGCTGACCCAGGTGCCATCAAATCCCGACACGCTCTGTCGGGCGAATTCCGTGCCTCATGCACCAACACAGCAACTCCCTCATAACTCTCTCCTCCAATTTTCCCATTAACTCCTTCACGGTCTCTGCTTCGCTCACCTCCAACACCGGCTCTGGTTCTGGTTTCCTCCTTGGCTCTTTACGATAAACAGGGGGAGTTGGCTCAGGTCTGACTCCTGACTCTGCCACACTCTTCCTGTGCCACCCCCAAGACATTTTTGGGCTGACTCTCGGGCTTCCACCCGCGCCGCCGTGCTGCCTCCTCAAACCAGCGCCTCTCTCCGCTTTGGCTGCCTCCAGCTCTGCCTTTGGGCGGCTCCTGCTGCCGCTGCCTGTCACCACACCCCTTGGTCCTGTTTGGTGGGTGATTCTGTTACGGTTTTCTTCCTGGGAAGGAGAGGAGGACCAAAATGCAGCGTGGTTATGGTTGAACATCTTTAATAAAGATGATAACGTGAACAATATACATATACAAAATAAGAAAACGTGGAAAAACCGAAACAGTCCTAACTGGTGCAAAACACAGAGACAGGAAACAATCACCCACGAAATACCCTATGAAGAGACATAGTAGGAGAGAGTGAAACAGAGATCTACAGACATATGGCTTTTACAGAGAGATTGAGCTCCAGAGCAAACAACTGACAGGGTTTTTAACGTTGGAACTACCCATCCCTGATCCGGGAGAATTGTCATCAATTGACACTAAGTAACATAACGCAACGGACAAAAAATCTTACGAGAAAATATTCATATTTATGAAATCACAAATGAAATATATTCAAACACAGCATAGCCTTTTGTTAATCACCCTGTCATCTCAGATTTTGGAAATATGCTTTACAGCCAAAGCAAGACAAGCATTTGTGTAAGTTTATCGATAGCCTAGCATAGCATTATGCCTAGCTAGCAGCAGGCAATCTGGTCACGAAAATCAGAAAAGCAATCAAATTAAATCGTTTACCTTTGATGAGTTTTGGATGTTTTCACTCACGAGACTCCCAGTTAGATAGCAAATGTTCCTTTTTTCCAGAAAAAAATATTTTTGTAGCCAAAAATAGCTCCGTTAGTTCTTCACGTTTGGCTGAGAAAACGACCGGAAATCGGTTACCACAACGCCGAAAAATATTCCAAATTAGCTCCATAATATCAACAGAAACATGGCAAACGTTGTTTATAATCAATCCTCAAGGTGTTTTTCAAATATATATTCAATAATATATCAACCATGACAGAGCTTTTTTTCAGTAAGACCGGGTGGAAAAATGCTACCTCTGTCTTTTGCGCTAGAAATACACAAAGAGCCATCAGGTGGACACTGACGCAATGTTGTTGTACACGCTCATTTTTTCAAAATAAAAGCCTGAAACTATGTCTTGTGATACAAAACACATTAAGGAAGCCATAGAAAAAGGAATCTCGTTGATATCCCATTCACTGCTCAAAAGGGAAGCATAGGAAGGGACTCTTATTTAAAAACCGCTGCGTACCTAATTGGATTTTTCTCATTATTTTGCCTGCAATATCAGTTCTGTCATACTCACAGACAATATCTTTACAGTTTTGGAAACTTTAGAGTGTTTTCTATCCTAAGCTGTCAATTATGCATATTCTATTTTCTGGCCCTGAAAAATTGCCAGTTTATTTTGGGAATGTTATTTTTCAAAAAAAAAAAAAAAAAGACCCCTAGATTCAATAGGTTAAACCAAGGGAAAGAAATTGTGAATGGGTAGGAAACAGGAGGTGTGTCTTCTGATTGATGATTGATTGGTGACTGATTGGGGGGTGATGATTTTCACCTGTGAGGGGAGAAGGAGAAAAAAGAACACAGGATACATACACACACACACACAGGATACCTGCATCCGTAACAGCTGCCTTCATCGCTAAAATCCTGTGCCAACCTCTAGTGCAGCGGTTACCAAACTAGGGGTCACCTGAAATTAAAATGGGGTCGCAAGAGAACTTCCAAAATCCTGAAAAAATGTTATGCAGTGCATTCGGAAAGTCTTCAGACCCCTTCCCTTTTTCCAAATTCTGTTACAGAACCGCCTTAAAACTCTTTTGGGATAGGGGGCAGCATTTTCACTTTTGGGATGATTAGCGTGCCCAGAGTGAACTGCCTCCTACTCTGTCCCAGATGCTAATATATGCATTATATTATTAGTATTGGATAGAAAACACTCTGAAATTCTAAAACTGTTTGAATGATGTCTGTGAGTATAACAGAACTCATATGGCAGGCGAAAACCTAAGAAAAATCCAACCAGGAAGTGGGAAATCTGAGGTTTGTAGTTTTTCAAAGCTTGGCCTACCGAGTACACAGTGTCTATGGAGTCAAGTTGCACTTCCTACGGCTTCCACTAGATGTCAAGTGTCTTTAGAAACTTGTTTCAGGCTTCTGCTATTAAACAAATGTGGTTTCTACTGACAATTGAGATGTACATCCTATGGCATAAGGGGACAACAAGCAGATTAGAGGCAATCCATAATTTCAATAAAGACATTAATGAGAGAGACGACGGACGTAGTCAATATAACTATTTGTTCAGCACTTTTGAAATGTACAGCGACAGAATTCAGAACATGGGCCATTCTTACATATAAACAGACAATGAAAGCCCTTACAATATTCAATGATTACATTTCTCTCAAGCACACACCGGCCATGAACGATGTGTTTACAATACCGCATTGCTAAAAATAGACCAAATTATTTGGGTGTGGCTCATGGGCTACTAACAGCTTACTACACAACATACACGTAGTATTACTTTAGCTACAGTGTGCGTATCTCTCTGGCATCCTATGTACTTTATGAAGCAGCATAAGACATTTTTGGACTCACGTTGTGATGTGCTTGAACAGGAAAGTGGCATGGCGGTTTGTCAACCAAATTTGTCATCAAAGAGAAAGATGCCGGATTTACAATTCCGAGTTGAATGACCATTCAAAATGTATTTTCCCAGTCGTAGCTCGTTTTTCCTGGGTTCTTAGTTGTCTTGAACTCACAGTTACCCACTGATTCCTTCCCAAACCACTAATTGTTGAATTTGCGATTTCCAACTTGTTATGTAATGTTTATGTCCAATGGCCGATGAACACCGAGACGTTTTATCTATAATTTCTCTTCATTTGACAAGGATTAAAAAGGATTTGATTGTCGACTTGATTCATGGTGACAACTGCTAGCTTCCTAGCTAAGATTTTGAAAGTATGATGTTGGCATTGAGCAGTCCAATCAAAGCTACTGTAGATATGTGATTTGATGTCATTCTGTGGCCAATGACATTGAGCCTTCTTGGATTAGCACTTCTAATATAACTCTATGGAAGAACCCAAAAGCTAACATTTTAGAACTCTACCATAGAATTGGGGATGACGTACTGTCTCAAATGCTCTGTATTTTCTGCGGGCTAGCCCCACCACAACAGAAAGCATTAGACCAGGCTGAAACACCTGCATTTTGGAGCTGCCTAGAATGCAAAAAAGAGACCATGTTTGTATGTGGCTTTATTAATTCAATTACATATATTTTTTTTGCATTGTTTTCAAACTGATATGTGACACGTATTTTACCTAATAGTGGGGGGCTCAAAACAGGTGCCTGTAATAAGGTCCCACAGTTAATGCATGTCAGACAAAAACCAAGCCATGAAGTCGAAGGAATTGCCGTAGAGCTCCGAGACAGGATTGAGTAGAGCCACAGATCTGGGTACAAAAACATTTCTGCAGCATTGAAGGTCCCCAAGAACACAGTGGCCTACATCAATCTTAAATGGAAGAAGTTTGGAACCACAAACACTTTTCTTAGAGCTGTCTGCCCGGCCAAACAGCAATCGGGCGAGAAGGGCCTTGGTCAGGGAGGTGACCAAGAACCCGATGGTCACTCTAACAGAGCTCCAGAGATCCTCTGTGGAGATAGGAGAATGGTCCAGCAGGACAACCATCTCTGCAGCACTCCACCAAATCAGGCCATTATGATAGAATGGCTTGTCGGAAGCCAATCCTCAGTGAAAGGCACATGACAGCCAACTTGGAGTTCGCCAAAAGCACCTAAAGGACTCTGAGACCATGAGAAACAAGATTCTCTAGTCTGATTAAACCAAGATTGAACTCTTTGGCCTGAATGCCAAGCGTCACATCTGGAGGAAACCTGACGCCATCCCTACGGTGTGCTCAGGGCCACAGACCGGGGCAAAGGTTTACTTTCCTACAGGACAACGACCCTAAGAACAAAATCAAATCAAATCAAATCAAATCCATTTATATAGCCCTTCGTACATCAGCTGATATCTCAAAGTGTTGTACAGAAACCCAGCCTAAAACCCCAAACAGCAAGCAATGCAGGTGTAGAAGCACGGTGGCTAGGAAAAACTCCCTAGAAAGGCCAAAACCTAGGAAGAAACCTAGAGAGGAACCAGGCTATGTGGGGTGGCCAGTCCTCTTCTGGCTGTGCCGGGTGGAGATTATAACAGAACATGGCCAAGATGTTCAAATGTTCGTAAATGACCAGCATGTTCGAATAATAATAAGGCAGAATAGTTGAATTTGCAGCAGCAGCACGGCCAGGTGGACTGGGGACAGCAAGGAGTCATCATCTCAGGTAGTCCTGGGGCATGGTCCTAGGGCTCAGGTCCTCCGAGAGAGAGAAAGAGAGAAGGAGAGAATTAGAGAACGCACACTTAGATTCACACAGGACACCGAATAGGACAGGAGAAGTACTCCAGATATAACAAACTGACCCTAGCCCCCCGACACATAAACTACTGCAGCATAAATACTGGAGGCTGAGACAGGAGGGGTCAGGAGACACTGTGGCTCCATCCGAGGACACCCCCGGACAGGGCCAAACAGGAAGGATATAACCCCACCCACTTTGCCAAAGCACAGCCCCCACACCACTAGAGGGATATCTTCAACCACCAACTTACCATCCTGAGACAAGGCTGAGTATAGCCCACAAAGATCTCCGCCATGGCACAACCCAAGGGGGGGCGCCAACCCAGACAGGATGACCACACAGACAAGACAACGCAGGAGTGGCTTTGGGACAAGTCTTTGATTGTCGAGTGGCCAAGCCAGAGCCCGGACTTGAACCCGATCAAACATCTCTGGAGAGACCTGAAAATAGCTATGCAGCGATGCACTCTATCCAACCTGACAGTGCTTGAGAGGATCTGCAGAGTAGAATGGGAGAAACTCCCCAAATACAGATGTGCGAAGCTCTTGGCATCATACCCAAGAAGTCTTGAGTTTGTAATCGCTGCCAAAGGTGCTTCAACAAAGTACTGAGTAAAGGGTCTGAATACTTATGTAAATGTGATATTTTGTTTTTCTTTTTATACATTTGCCAACATTTCTAAAAACCTGTTTTTGTTTTGTCATTATGGGGTATTGTATGTAAATTGATGAGGAGAAAAACATTTAAAAAAATAATCCATTTAACTTTTTCAACATTTTGTTAAAGGGTCTGAATACTTTCTGAATGTACTGTATGTACAAACATACACTACATGACCAAAAGTATGTGGACACCTGCTCGTCGAACATCTCATTCCAAAATCATGGAAATCAATATGGAGTTGGTTCCCTGTTTGCTATAACAGCCTCCACTCTTCTGGGAATGCTTTCCACTAGATGTGGAACATTGCTGCGGGGACTTGCTTCCATTCAGCCACAAGAGCATTAGTGAGGTCGGGCAATGATGTTGGGTGATTAGGCCTGGCTCGCAGTTGATGTTCCAATTCATCCCAAAGGTGTTCAATGGGGTGGAGGTAAGGGCTCTGTGCAGGTCAGTCAAGTTCTTCCACACCGATCTTGACAAAACATTTTTTAAGGACCTCGCTTTGTGCACGGTGGAATTGTCATGCTTAACAGGAAAGGGCCTTCCCCAAACTGTTGCCACAAAGTTGAAAGCACAGAATCGTCCAGAATGTAATTGTATGCTGTTGAATAAAGATTTCCCTTCACTGGAACTAAGAGGCATAGCCCGAACCATGAAAAACTGCCCAAGACCATTATTCTTCCACCAATATTTACAGTTGGCACTATGCATTCAGGCAGGTACTGTGTAGCGTTCTCACATTAATACCTTTGTCAGATAACACTGTTAAACAAAGAATTTATGCTATTGCTAGCAATCAAGAAGTAACTCTGACTGAATGACTCAAAAACATCCCAGTTTATGCTCTCCAAATGGACGTTAGCTGTGAGGACCGATATGCCTATGTATTGACTTTTGTTCACTATACATGTCAGGGGATGCTATTCACGAGAACATATTGTTCTGTCTCTCGATTCCTGAGGATGAAATATCCCAGGGGTGTTCAGTGTGCGTCACACTTAACACAGATCCCATGGACTCTGAAGAAAAAGATTCCATGGGATTGAATGGTGGGCTTTTGCACAGATGGGGCTCCATCTATGGCGGGCAGGCTTCTGCACTCTAGATATGATGTTGTTTTGTTGTTTTGTCTGAAACGTTGTTCCCCCTGCTGCTATTGGACCATGTCTCTCCTGGAAAAGAGATGTTCTCAATGAGAAAAACCTGTATAAATAAAGGTCAAATAAAAATAAATGAATGTGTTTCCCTCTTCCGTATGAACACATTGTCTGATACACCGAGAGCAACTGACAGCAAAAGAGCTGAGCACAGAACTCTGAGATAAACTGCAGCATGTATCTTCGATTGTAAAGTACATCAAACCACATCCACTGTGTGCCTGTTCGCAAAACTATGTGGATAGAGGGGATCAGAGCATGACAATGTTTTATTTCACACCAATGCTTGGTGGTTTTGGAGGGGAGTTTGGAGAAAAGAAATTGCATTGATCGAGGAGCTGTTGTCATTCACATACGGACTTTGTTGGCTTTCTGTGTTGTGAAAAGAAAATGCTTCTCCTTGGCTGTGCAACAGACATATTTGGAAAACTGAATGAACAGAACGCAAGCATGCAGGGGAAATGCAACAAACATTCTACAGATGAGTGACCGAATCAGTGGATTCTGAGGAAATATATATAAATACATATATTTTTTTTATAAATAACTATAATATATGCACTGCTCAAAAAATAAAGGGAACACTAAAATAACACATCCTAGATCTGAATGAATGAAATATTCTTATTAAATACTTTTTTCTTTACATAGTTGAATGTGCTGACAACAAAATCACACAAAAATTATCAATGGAAATCAAATGTATCAATCCATGGAGGTCTGGATTTGGAGTCACACTCAAAATTAAAGTGGAAAACCACACTACAGGCTGATCCAACTTTGATGTAATGTCCTTAAAACAAGTCAAAATGAGGCTCAGTAGTGTGTGTGGCCTCCACGTGCCTGTATGACCTCCCTACAACGCCTCGGCATGCTCCTGATGAGGTGGTGGATGGTGTCCTGAGGGATCTGACCTCGAATGGGGCCACAGTGTCTCCTGACCCCTCCTGTCTCAGCCTCCAGTATTTATGCTGCAGTAGTTTATGTGTCGGGGGCTGGGGTCAGTTTGTTATATCTGGAGTACTTCTCCTGTCCTATTCGGTGTCCTGTGTGAATCTAAGTGTGCGTTCTCTAATTCTCTCCTTCTCTCTTTCTTTCTCTCTCTCGGAGGACCTGAGCCCTAGGACCTGAGCTCCAGGACTACCTGACATGATGACTCCTTGCTGTCCCCAGTCCACCTGGCCATGCTGCTGTTCCAGTTTCAACTGACCTGAGCCCTAGGACCATGCCCCAGGACTACCTGACATGATGACTCCTTGCTGTCCCCAGTCCACCTGGCCATGCTGCTGCTCCAGTTTCAACTTCCACCTGACTGTACTGCTGCTCCAGTTTCAACTGTTCTGCCTTATTATTATTCGACCATGCTGGTCATTTATGAACATCTTGGCCATGTTCTGTTATAATCTCCACCCGGCACAGCCAGAAGAGGACTGGCCACCCCACATAGCCTGGTTCCTCTCTAGGTTTCTTCCTAGGTTTTGGCCTTTCTAGGGAGTTTTTCCTAGCCACCGTGCTTCTACACCTGCATTGCTTGCTGTTTGGGGTTTTAGGCTGGGTTTCTGTACAGCACTTTGAGATATCAGCTGATGTACGAAGGGCTATATAAATAAATTTGATTTGATTTGATTTGATCTCCTCCCAGACCTGGACTAAAGCATCCGCCAACTCCTGGACAGTCTGTGGTGCAACGTGGCGTTGGTGGATGGAGCGAGACATGATGTCCCAGATGTGCTCAATTGGATTCAGGTCTGGGGAACGGGCGGGCCAGTCCATAGCATCAATGCCTTCCTCTTGCAGCAACTGCTGACACACTCCAGCCACATGAGGTCTAGCATTGTCTTACATTAGGAGGAACCCAGGGCCAACCGCACCAGCATATGGTCTCACAAGGGGTCTGAGGATCTCATCTCGGTACCTAATGGCAGTCAGGCTACCTCTGGCGAGCACATGGAGGGCTGTGCGGCCCCCCAAAGAAATGCCACCCCACACCATGACTGACCCACCGCCAAACCAGTCATGCTGGAGGATGTTGCTGGCTGCAGAACGTTCTCCACGGCGTCTCCAGACTGTCATGTCTGTCACATGTGCTCAGTGTGAACCTGCTTTCATCTGTGAAGAGCACAGGGCGCCAGTGGCGAATTTGCCAATCTTGGTGTTCTCTGGCAAATGCCAAACGTCCTGCACGGTGTTGGGCTGTAAGCACAACCCCCACCTGTGGACGTCGGGCTCTCATACCACCCTCATGGAGTCTGTTTCTGACTGCTTGAGCAGACACATGCACATGTGTGGCCTGCTGGAGGTAATTTTGCAGGGCTCTGGCAGTGCTCCTCCTTGCACAAAGGCAGAGGTAGCGGTCCTGCTGCTGGGTTGTTGCCCTCCTATGGCCTCCTCCACGTCTCCTGATGTACTGGCCTGTCTCCTGGTAGCGCCTCCATGCTCTGGACACTACGCTGACAGACACAGCAAACCTTCTTGCCACAGCTCGCATTGATATTCCATCCTGGATGAGCTGCACTACCTGAGCCACTTGTGTGGGTTGTAGACTCTGTCTCATGCTACCACTAGAGTGAAAGCACCGCCAGCATTCAAAAGTAACCAAAACATCAGCCAGGAAGCATAGGAACTGAGAAGTGGTCTGTGGTCCCCACCTGCAGAACCACTCCTTTATTGGGGGTGTCTTGCTAATTGCCTATAATTTCCACCTGTTGTCTATTCCATTCGCACAACAGCATGTGAAATTGATTGTCAATCAGTGTTGCTTCCTAAGTGGACAGTTTGATTTCACAGAAGTGTGATTGACTTGGAGTTACATTGTGTTGTTTAAGTGTTCCCTTTATTTTTTTGAGTAGTGTATTTTTTACCCATTCACCACTGCTTGTCTTCAGAGGACACATATTTTTTTGTTTTTACAGATTTTATGCTACATACACATACATTTTACAAACACATTTTACATACATGGTACTTTTACATACAGCAATAACATAACCATTAATACATTACTGAAGATAAACTCTTTAATAATGCCACCCCTCAGACACTCTCAGCCCATCCCACCTATCACCATAGACCACCCTCATTTGGTTTCTATGTGCCATATATTTCCCAATTGTGCTGTCATGTTTTACATACATTTTGAACCTTTCTAATCGCATAGTATCCACAGATTGTGAGCTGAAGATGAAAACCTTTCCTATGATTATTAATATATTATTGATTGATTGACTCAGGCTTTCCAAATCGCTCCAACACTGCTTAAAAGGTTAATTTTACGTGAATGTTGTGATTTTTTTAAGCATTCCTGAACCTTTGACCAGAAACAAGTTAAATAGGGACAAAACCAAAATAAATGATCTACTGATTATATCTCTTTGCAGAAAAAAAATCTATAGAGCTGAGATTGTTATATGCCCCATATATACAGTGCATTCAGAAAGTATTCAGACCCCTTGACTTTTCCACATTTTATTACGTTATAGCCTTATTCTAAAATATATATATTTTTATGTATCAATCTACACACAATACCCCATAATGACAATAACCCATAATGATACATTTTGCAAATGTATCAAAAATACAAAGCAGAAATACCTTATTTAAATACAACAGTATGGGGTCACCTAGAAATGTCCTTGTTCTCTCTCCTACCGCATGGCAAGAGGTACCAGAGTGCCAAGTCTAGGACAAAAAGGCTTCTCAACAGTTTTTACCCCCAAGACTCCTGAGCAGGTAATCAATGGCTACCCGGACTATTTGCATTCTGTGCCCCCACCCTCCCAAACCCTCTTTTTACGCTGCTGCTAATCTCTGTTTATCATATATGCATAGTTACTTTAACTATACATTCATGTACATACTACCTCAATTGGGCCGACCAACCAGTGCTCCCGCACATTGGCTAACCGGGCTGCAATGTGACCCGCCACCCGCCAATCCGTCTTTTACGCCACTGCTACTCTCTGTTTATCATATATGCATAGTCACTTTAACCATATCTACATGTACATACTACCTCAATCAGCCTGACTAACCGGTGTCTGTATGTAGCCTCGCTACTTCTATAGCCTCACTACTGCATATAGCCTGTTGTTTAATTTCTTTACTTACCTACTGTTCACCTAACACCTTTTCTGCACTATTGGTTAGAGCCTGTAAGTAAGCATTTCACTGTAAGGTCTACACCTGTTGTATTTGTCACACGTGACAAATAAACTTTGATTTGATTTGTTTTTGAAAGAAAAGCTAATTTTATGTCCATTAAAATAACATCAAATTGATCAAAAATAGTGTAGACATTGTTAATGTTGTAAATGACTACATTTTTTATGGAATGTCTACATAGGCGTACGGAGGCCATTATCAGCAACCATCGCTCCTGTGCTCCAATGGCACGTTGTGTTAGCTAATCCAAGTGTATCATTTTAAAAGGCTAATTGATCATTAGAAAACCCTTTTGCAATTATGTTAGCACAGCTCAAAAATGTTGTCCTGATTAAAGAAGCAATAAAACTGGCCTTCTTTAGACTAGTTGAGTGTCTGGAGCATCAGCATTTGTGGGTTCCATTACAGGCTCAAAATGGCCAGAAACAAATAACTTTCTTCTGAAACTTGTCAGTCTATTCTTCTACTGAGGAACAAAGGCTATTCCATGCATGAAATTGCCAAGAAACTGAAGATCTCGTACAACGATGTGTACTACTCCCTTCACAAAACAGGGCAAACTGGCCCTAACCAGAATAGAAAGAGGAGTGGGAGGCCCCGGTGCACAACTGAGCAAGAGGACAAGTACATTAGTGTGTGTAGTTTGAGAAAGACGCCTCACAAGTCCTCAACTGACAGCTTCATTAAATAGTATCCGCAAAACTCCAGTCTCAACGTCAACAGTGAAGAGGCGACTCTGGGATGTTGGCCTTCTAGGCCTCACAACTCAATCACTGGTTGAAAAATGTTTTCTGCCCCTCCCAAAAGACTGAATAATAGTAAATAGTGGCCCTCTTTCTGGGACTCATCCACAAACAGGACCAAGCCTGGCCTGCTGAGGAGTGGCAGACTCCATCCTAGCAGGAGGGGTGCTCTCATCTTTTCTATCAACAAAGACAGAGCTCTCTCTCCTCTAGCTCCACAATGAGATAGGGTGCAGGCCAGGCAGCAGGCTGTCAGCCAGCCTGCCAGCTTAGTGGAGTCTGCCACTAGCATAGTCAGTGTAGTCAGCTCAGCTATCACCATTAAGACCGTGTCTGTGACTCGATCTACAGTAGGTTGTGCAAAACAAAACATGGCAGTGTTTGCTATAGCAATCTCACTGGAATAAAGACCTGTGATATCTAACATCTCAAAATAGGGCTACTTAATGTTAGATCCCTCACTTCCATAGTCAATTAACTAATCACTGATCATACTTTTGATGTGATTGGCCTAACTGAAACATGGCTTAAGCCTGATGAATTTACTGTGTTAAATGAGGCCTCTCCTCCTGGTTACACAAGTGACCATATCGCCCGCTCATCCCACATAGGCGTAGGTGTTGCTAACAATCACGATAGCAAATGTCAATTTACCCCCCCAAAAATGACTGTTTTCGTCTTATAATGTTCTAGTCATGAAATGTAAGCAGCCTCAATTTTTATAGATACTGTTTATATGCCTCCTGGGCCGTATACAGCGTTTCTCAATGAGTTCCCTGAATTCCTATCGGACCTTGTAGTCATGGCAGATAATATTCACATTTTTGGTGACTTTCATATTTCAGAGCCATCATCGACTCAGTGGGTTTTGTCCAACATGTCTCCGGACCTACTCACTGTCACAGTCATACCCTGGACCTTGTTTTGTCCTGTGGAATAAATATTGTGGATCTTAATGTTTTTCCTTATCCTGGACTAAAGGACCACCATCTTATTATGTTTGCAATTGCAACAAATAAACTGCTTATTCCCCAACCAAGGATCATCAAAAGCAGTGTAATAAATTCTTGGACAACCCAAAGAATCCTAGATGCCCTTCCAGACTCCCTCCACCTACCCAAGGATGTCGGAGTACAAAAATCAGTTAACCTCCTCTTAGAATGTGCATATTTCTCCAAAGCTCAGTTGTCCTGGGTCTGCACAACACTGCCAGGACCTAGGATAAATGGAGACACTTAAGTTTTTTAATCCTATATTTCTTGACACATTCATGAAAATAGTCAAGACCTCTAAACCTTCAAGCTGAACCTGTGCTTTGGCAAAGTGGGTGGGGTTATATCCTGTCTGGTTGGTCCTGTCGTAGGGTATCGTCGGATGGGGCCACAGTGTCTCTCGACTCTTTCTCTCTTTTCACATGCTGTCTCGAACTCTGAATGCTCGGCTATGAAAAGCCAACTGACATTTACTCCTGAGGATCAGACCTGTTTAGACCCTCTACAACCACTGTGATTGTTATTATTTGACCCTGCTGGTCATCTATGAACGTTTGAACATCTTGGCCATTTACTGTTATAACCTCCACTTGACACAGCCAGAGGAGGACTGGCCACCCCTCAGAGCCTGGTTCCTCTAGGTTTCTTCCTAGGTTCCTGCCTTTCTAGGAAGTTTTCCTAGACACCATACTTCTACATCTGCATTGCTTGCTATTTGGGGTTTTAGGCTGGGTTTCTGTATAGCACTTTGTGACATCAGCTGATGTATGGTGGTGAATGCTTCCCTATGGTGAAGCATGGTGGTGGCAGCATCATGCTGTGGGAATGTTTTTCAGCAGCATGGACTGGGAGACTAGTCAGGATCGAGGAAAAGATGAACAGAGCAAAGTACAGATAGATCTTTGATGAAAACCTGCTCCAGAGCGCTCAGGGCCTCAAACTGGGGCAAAGTTTAACCTTCCAATAGAACAACTACCCTAAGCACACAGCCAAGACAATGCAGGAGTGGCTTCAGGACAAGTCTCTGCCACCTTGAGTGGCACAGGCGGGGCCTGGACTTGAAGCTGATTGAACATCTCAGGAGAGACCTGAAAATAGCTGTGCAGCGACGTTCCCCATCAAACCTGACAGAGATTAATTAAGAGGATGTGCAGAGAAGAATAGTAGAAACTCCCCAAAACAGGTGTGCCAGGCTTGTAGTGTCATACGGCAGGGTAGCCTAGTGGTTAGAGCATTGGACTAGTAACCGAAAAGTTGCAAGTTCAAATCCCCAAGCAGACAAGGTACAAATCTGTCGTTCTGCCCCTGAACAGTTAACCCACTCTTCCTAGGCCGTCATTGAAAATAAGAATTTGTTCTTAACTGACTTGCCTAGTTAAATAAAGGTAAAATAAATACCCAAGAAGACTCATGGCTGTAATAGCTGCCAAAGGATTTAATACATTTTAGAATAAGGCTGTAACGTAACATGTGGAAAAAGTCAAGGGGTCTGAATACATTCCGAATGCACTAAATATCATTCTGTTGGTGGCAAGAATTTTGTATAATAATTTGAAGAAATACAAATATATTGATTTGTTATACACTTTTTTGGTTACCACATTATTCCATATGTTATTTCATAGTTTTATGTCTTCACTATTATTCTAGAATGTAGAAAATAGTACAAATAAAAAAAAAACTGGAATGAGTAGGTGTGTCCAAACTTTGAATCAGGCCTTAATGGTCGAATTGCTGCAAATAAACCACTAATAAAGGACACCAATAAGAAGAAAGGACTTGCTTGTGCCAAGAACAAGAGCAATGGACATTAGACTGGTGGATATCTGTCCTTTGGTCTGGTGAGTACAAACTTGAGATTTGATGATTTCCGGGAGGAGTTGTGATGGTGTGGGGATGCTTTGCTGCTGACACTGTCGGTGATTTACTTAGAATTCAATGCACACTTAACCGGCATGGCTACCACGGTTTCTGCAATAATACGCCATCCCATCTGGTTTGCGCTTAGTGGGACTATCATTTGTCTTTCAACAGACCTCCAGGCTGTGTAAGGGCTATTTGACCCAACACACCTCCCGGCTGTGTAAGGGCTATTTCTGTCACGACTTCTACCGAAGGTGGCTCCTCTCCCTGTCCGGGCGGCGGGCGCTCAGCAGTCGTCGTCACCAGTCTACTAGCTGCCACCGATTCCTTTTCCCTTTTCTGTTGATTTGGTCTTGATTGTTTTCACCTGTACCTTGTTTGTTGTTAATTCTGGGCTATTTAAGCGTTCAGGGCCCGCCTGCTTTTGTGCGGGCTTGTTTCTTTTCTGTCAGTGGATGTTTGTGTTTTGTGCCTGTACGGATCGTTTGCTGTTCCGTTTTTGTGGTCACTGTGCCTGTTGTTTTTGGCTTGACCCATTTGGAATAAACACGTCTCATTTGGAACCTTTGCTCTCTGCGCCTGACTCCGCACCCACCACTCCTAGCTAACATGACAGAAGCCCGCACCTTAAGCATGGAGTCAGCAGGAGCAGCTGTGCCCCCCCCCTCACCTCCATGGAGGAGCGTGTCCTCCATCACACGGCCATCTTACACCGAATAGGGACGGCGATGGACCAGATGATGGAGAGAATGGGCAGATGGGAGAGGAGTGGCTTCCCTACCTCGTCTCCAGCTCCTCCTCCGCCTGCTCTACCTACTTCTCCGGCGGCATCCGGACCCAGCGCTCTTCGCGCCCCCGAGGAAGTACGATGGAATGGCTGCCGGGTGCAAGCAATTCTTGCTCCAGCTAGAGCTGTACCTGGCTACCATTCTCCCGACTCCCTCTGGAGAGGAGAGTGTGAGCGTCCTCGTCTCCTGTCTGACGGGCAGAGCCCTGGAGTGGGCCAACGCGGTCTGGGAGAGTCCAGACTCCGCAAGGGACCACTACCCTGAGTTCACCCGGTTCCGGGCTATGTTCGACCACCCACCGGAGGGCCGAGCTGCGGGTGAACGGCTGTCCCATCTTAGGCAGGAGACGTGGAGCGCACAGGACTTCGCGCTGGAGTTTCGGACCCTGGCCGCTGGAGCGGGGTGGAACGACAGGGCCCTGATGGACCACTACTGGTGTAGCCTCCGGGAGGACTTTCGCAGGGAGCTAGCTTGTCGGGACGCCACCCTCACCCTGGACGAGCTCATCGACATGTCATTCCGACTGGACAACCTGCTAGCTGCCCGCGGGCGTCCAGAGTGGGTCCTGTTTGTTCCGTCCCCCAGCCCTCCCACTCCAACACCCATGGAGTTAGGGGGGCCGCATCTAGGGGAACCAGAGGAGGAGTCTCCTCCTGCACCAGTTGTGGTCGGAGAGGGCACACTGCCGATCGATGCTGGAGGAGCTCGTCTGGGAGTCGAGAGGGCAGGCAGAGCACTTCTCGGACACCCCAGGTGAGTCAGCACCAGACTCACCCAGAGCTCCCTGTTGGTCACATGCTCATACTAATCTCTTTTCCTGAGTTTTCCCCCTCTATCCAACATAATGCGCTAGTCGATTCAGGTGCAGCTGGGAGTTTTATGGATTGCGGACCCGCTCTTAAATTTGGGGTTCCGCTGTTGCAGATAGGCCAACCCTTCCCTGTACACTCCCTAGATAGCCGACCGTTAGGGTCAGGGCTGGTCAGGGAGGCCACGGTTCCACTGGACATGGTAAAGCAGGGGGGTCATAAGGAGCGGATTAGTCTCTTCCTTATTGATTCGCCTGAGTTTCCAGTGGTGTTGGGGATTCCCTGGTTGGCTATTCAAAATCCTCAGATTTCATGGAAACAGGGGGTTCTAAAGGGGTGGTCAGAGGAGTGTTCAAGTAAGTGTATAGGAGTTTCCATCGGTGCAACGACGGTGGAGAGTCCAGACCAGGTTTCCACTGTGCGCATTCCCTCAGAATATGCCGATTTGGCTATCGCCTTCTGTAAAAAGAGGGCTTCCCAATTACCACCTCATCGACGAGGGGATTGCGCGATAAACCTCCAGGCAAACGCAGCACTTCCCAGGAGTCTTCTGTACCAGCTGTCATAGGAGGTGACAGTGGCTATGTCACTGAATCTCTGGGACAGAGGTACATTCGGCCCTCCACGTCACCAGTCTCCTCGAGTTTCTTTTTTGTGAAAAAGAAGGAGGGAGGTCTGCGTCCGTGCATTGATTATCGAGGTCTACCCACTACCTCTCATCGCTACGGCGATGGAATCATTTCACGGAGCGCGCTTTTTCACAAAACTGGATCTCAGGAGCGCATATAACTTGGTGCGTATCCGGGAGGGAGATGAGTGAAAGACCGCGTTTAGTACCACATCTGGCCATTATGAGTACCTCGTCATGCCGTAGGGGTTGAAGAATGCTCCAGCCGTCTTTCAATCCTTCGTAGACGAGATTCTCAGGGACCTGCACGGGCAGGGTGTGGTGATGTATATCGATGACATTCTGATCTATTCCGCCACACCCGCCGCGCATGTGTCTCTGGTGCGCAAGGTACTTTGGCGACTGGTGGAGCATGACCTGTACGTCAAGGCTGAGAAATGTGTGTTCTCCAAACAAGCCATTTCCTTCCTGGGGTATCGCATTTCCACATCTGGGGTGGTGATGGAGTGTGACCGCAGTGCAGCCATGCGTAATTGGCCGACTCCGACCACGGTAAAGAAGGTGCAGCGGTTTTTAAAGTTTGCCAATTACTACCCAAGGTTTATCCAGGGTTTTGGCCAGGTGGCTGCTCCCATTACCTCACTGCTGAAGGGGGGACTGGTGCGTTTGCGGTGGTCAGCGGAGGCTTTTAGTCATCTGAAGGCGCTGTTTACCGATGCTCCCATATTGGCTCATCTGGACCTCTCTTTGGCGTTCATAGTGGAGGTGGACGCGTCCGAGGCTGTGGTTGGAGCCGTGCTATCCCAGTGCTCGGGCACGCCACTGAAGCTCCGCCCCTGCGCTTTTTTTTTGAGGAAGCTCGGTCCGGCGGAGCGAAACTATGATGTGGGGGATCTGGAGTTGCTGGCTGTGGTAAAAGCTCTGAAAGTGTGGAGACATTGGCTTGAGAGGGCTAAACACCCTATCCTCATCTGGACTTACCACCGTAATCTGGAGTACATCCGGGCAGCGAGGAGACTGAATCCTCGTCAGGCAAGGTGGGCCATGTTTTTCACCAGATTTGGGTTCACCATCTCCTATAGACCAGGTGCCCTTAACACTAAGGCCGACGCGCTGTCCCGTCTCTATGACACCGAGGAGCGGTCCATAGATCCTACTCCCATCCTTCCAGCTTCATGTCTGGTGGCACCGGTGGTATGGGAGGTGGACGCAGACATCGAGCGGGCGTCACGGTTGGAACCCGCGCTCCCCCACAGTGTCCAGCGGGTCGTAAATCGCTTGGTGTTCCTGACAAATTGATCCGGTGGGCCCATACACTACCCTCTTCGGGTCATCTGGGTATTGGGAGGACAGTGCAGGGTCTTAGGGGGAAGTACTGGTGGCCCACTTTAGCGAGGGACGTGAGGTTTTATGTCTCCTCCTCTTCGGTGTGCGCTCAGAGTAAGGCTCCTAGACACCTGCCTAGAGGGAAGTTACAGCCCCTCCCTGTTCCACAATGGCCTTGGTCACATCTGTCGGTGGATTTCCTCACCGACCTTCCCCTGTATAAGGGGAACACTACGATCCTGGTCATTGTGGATCAGTTTTCGAAATCCTGCCATCTCCTTGCGTTGCCCGGTCTCCCTACGGCCCGGCAGACTGCAGAGGCCCTGTTTACCCACGTCTTCCGGCACTACGGGGTGCTGGAGGACATCGTTTCTGATCCCAATTCACGTCCCCAGTTTGGAGGGCGTTCATGGAGCGTCTGGGGTCTCGATCAGCCTGACCTCAGGTTTTCACCCCGAGAGCAGTGGGCAGGTGGAGAGCGTGAACCAGGATGTGGGTAGGTTTCTGCGGTCGTATTGCCAGGACTGGCCAGGAGAATGGGCGAGGTACGTCCCATGGGCGAAGGTGGCTCAAAAATCACTCCACCACTTCTCCACGAACATGTCGCCTTTCCAGTGCGTGTTGGGCTACCAGCCGGTCCTGGCACCGTGGCATCAAAGTCAGTCCGAGGCTCCTGCGGTGGAGGAGTGGGTGCAGCGCTCAAAGGAGACCTGGAGAGCCATCCAGGAATCGCTGCAACAGGCTGGTGGGCGGCAGAAGGTGAGCGCTGACCGCCACCGCAGTGAAGACCCCGTATTCACACCGGGGTACCGGGTCTGGCTCCCGACCTGAAACCTGCCCCTCCGCCTGCCCTGTGTGGTGTGTGGGGCCATTTAAAGTCCTGAGGAGGATAAATGAGGTGTGTTATAGGTTATAGCTCCCTTCTTACTATTGCATTAACCCCTCGTTTCATGTGTCTCTCCTCAGGCCGGTGGTAGCTGGTCTCCTGCAGGAGGATGAGGTGCCGGAGGTCCCTCCACCCCCTCTGGACAACGAGGGTCCCCCGGCGTACACGGTACTTCCATTCTGGACTCTAGATGCCGGGTGAGGGGCGCCTCGGCCTCAGGGTCGCCCTCGAGGACAGTGCGCTGCGGGAGCCGCGCGTCGGGGGTACTGTCACGACTTCCACCGAAGGTGGCTCCTCTCCCTGTTCTGAGTGGAGCCGGTCTACTAGCTGAATATTTGTGGGCAGAACTGAAAAAGCGTGAGAGAGAATAAAGTAGACGGCACGGGTCAAAATTTTGATTTATGATCCTATCCGGATGACGCGTACATGCCCAAATATGGGCATCCGGCGAGGACATCCTCTTCCTGTTGTCAGGTGTTAGAGGGTGTGTTATTTTATATCTATATTGCATCTATTTACTTTGAAGTTGTCATGATGATTGATGTGTAGGGTCCTGGTTGAACTGGGGGGGGATGTGTTTGAACATTTCAAAGAGGGTGACCCCACACCCACCCTATTTTATTGCCCTTAGGGTTGTTGTCTATGACGTAGGAGTATCGGGAGGGGGGGGGATTGTATTTGTGGAAGACGCATTATAAATAAAGCCCAGAACAAGACATGCAACCCCAGAACACTAAACAAGATTTTTAAAATAAAAACCAGAACATTAAACTAAATATTATGTCTCCTAGGTCAATTCTCAGGGTGCTATACGTCTCTTGTCATGAACCCAATGACAAAAGCATCGAGGAAGTTTTGGGTGAGGCCCCAGAATGTTTTAAAGGAGTTTTGGGTACGAGTGAGGGACATACTGTATGTCTTTTATATTCCAACATGAGAATTCTACGGTTAAGATAATTACAGACAGAGGATCCAAAGCCCTTTATCATGCAAAACCCGGGAGTTTTTCTCCTGCGCTGCGGATGAGAGAATGGCTTAAGATAAGGCTAGCACTAGTAAAATTTAACAGGCCCTGAGCGGTACAACCCTGCCAGGATATGCAATGGAAGAACGGGTGTGCGGCCGCAGTGATCTGAAGGCCCTAAGAATCGCTTCAATGGCGTAAAGCCCTGACTCCAAAGTGACAATTTTAGCATGTGAACAATTTGATAGTACAAATGCGACGAAGTCTGTCAGTTCATATGTATTGTCCAAAGCCTGCAAGGATGTAAACTTTTTTATGCCAGAGTTTAGCTTTAAATGGATTGATTATCCCATTTTCATAACCCTGATGAATAAGCTGGACAGTCTTTTCCAAAATCGTAAACAATTACGGCGCTGACCACGTCTATCCTTTAGACATACCCAGGATCTACATGCCAGACGTTTGATCTATCCCTGGAGTGAAAACTTACGGAGCCTTGATGGATCGTGTGTGGGATATCCTGCGAGCAAGAGAGCCCTTCTTGACGCGGGTGAATTGGAGACGGATGCCGGTCAGGGCTAACCAGGCACTCTATCTGTAATAAATGAATAGTAAAAATGTTTCATTAATTATAACATGTTTTAAACTGTATGTACTAAAGATTTAGAATGAAATAAAGGAATTTAAAATTGTATCTTACCCTTTAACTAACGGGAATCTCTCGTTTTCTCTCTCGCCCCGGTCTGTCGCTGAGAAATGCAAGGTCTTAAAAACACAATGTCTTATTTTATACGAATACAGTCTTTCCTACAACGTTATGTTCTAAACATTAAAGGCTATTAAAAGTTTAGTACTGTCTGGCAATGATGTACAACTGTATGTATGTTTATACATAAAACTTCCACGCATGTGTCAATATTGCGCAGTAAAATAGTTTTGGATTAATTATAAAATGATTTAAAAATGTCCGTACTAAACATTATGAATTAAATAAATGATTTTAAAGAGGTATCTCACCTTTAACAAAGGTGTTCTGTCTTTTCGCTCTATAACCATGCATGTCTCGGAGAAAAATAATTTCTGAAAAGACGTGTGCGGGTATGCATGCGAGTGTGAGTGTGTGTGTTTCAAAAACAAAAAGGGAGGAGTGTGTGTCTCTGCATGGGTCATTTGAAACCAAAAAGATGTGCGTCTCTTCAAATGGGCACTTTTGATTCATTTACCACACATGCCTTTCAAATACGTATTTGTCTCACCCCCAAGGATATGTGGGGGGGGGGGTTTAAAATTCAAACAACCCAGTCAAAATATATCTTGTCTAGACAAACTTCTGCGTTTTTTAAAACATATGTTATTTGTAATCAACACATATACAAATGGCCCCACACGCTGCTACCCCATGATGTTGTAGGAAATCAAAAGTAAATACCGGCTGACAGAATAGGTTCAGACAAACACCTGTGGTTATGGGGACTCTAAACATTCAGATATTATCTGTCCGCCCGAAAAACGCCACCCCGCTCTGTAAGGTCATTACAGCCTATCTCTCATTAGAGACACGACTGCAGAGCGAGTGACAACAGATACTATCCCATTCTGTATGAATGACAAAAGCGCAACTCCAGACACCAGTCTAACAGCCCAGAAGAGTTATCAGCCCAGAACAGCTAAAAGATCATCTGTGAATCCGTCCCAATTGAGCTTTCTGAAGGTGAGTTAGTGAGAATAATATATTAGATTTGGAGGCGTTAGGTATTCTTTGAATATTATTGATATTATTGTAATATTAAACCGCCGTGATATGGTTTTTAAACGGGGGGCAATGATTTTTTAAGGTAATATGTCAAATTCACGCATTCTTATAAGTTCAAATGTATATATATATATATATATAGGATAAATATATGTTATTATTATCTAACGTTTGTAGGGTATCCATCCTTTACGCAGTTGCTCAGAGGGATAAATGGTCTGGAACAGCCTTCATTAGAAGGGGGTTCAGAGGAGCAAAACGCTTGCAGCCAGTCCCCATCACATTATTGTAGACGTAAGTCCAATAATCACATACACAATAATATTTATATATTTAAAAACAAAAAAGTGTGCACCCTACTTTAAAAGCTATTTTTGTGTTTACAGCAGACATACCGCCAAGAAGGATAACGGCCTCCTTATGGACCGTGAACGACTTCGGAGGAGCAGATGACACAGATCCTATTCTCCCGTTCTGTACGAACATTTTTTCAAACACATTGAGAACAGAGGATTTAAACATCCCTGTCAACTCCCCCGGGAACCTCCCCCCGCTCGCTCCATATTCCAGACCCAAACAAGCAACGCACAACTCGGGCGCAAGTACATTGCTCAGAATTATCTCCTCTCGAAAAGGGCTACTGGGCAGGGAACTTACTGCTTCACGAAACGGCACTCCATGGACACAGTATGAAGCCATTATATATATATTATTAGTTATACATATTTTATTATTTATACATTTAGGCTCCAACGAGACAGGCCCGGCAGAATCTGGAATACAAGGTGAAAAAAGTCAAGAGCCCCCAGTTTCCGCGATTCGTCAGAACAGCCCTCGTCAAAAAAGCTGAGGTAATTTAATTATGTATTGTTAATATATAGTATTATACCTGAAATGTGTTTGACATTTTTTATCTAACATATTTTATGTTTAATAACCTATTTTGTATGTATTATTTTCTTTCAGACTCCTCCCCGGCGTATAACAGCACAGAAGACCTCACACATCTAGAGCACGTGGAGGATTCCGGCTCACCGAATATTCACAATGAAACAACGAAACCAGAGGATTTCACCGTTTTAAATGTAATTTCAGAGGCAGACGACCGGCTATTATGGGATGAGGCCAACCTTCTTGATTCAGCCAATTCTTTGGTGGAAACACCCAAACCTGAAATTGAACAAGTTAGGCTTTTCACCGCCTTTTCCAGGGCTCTAAAATCCCGAAAGGTTTTGCTCCACAAACGAATGGGGGCTTTACTCGAGCGACAATACCGTCAGGATCTATCCTTCTGGCATAGAACAATGCCACATTTGTTAAACAGCAATCCAATTAAAAACGCAAATACAGGCGCTAAAAACATATATGTAACATGTATCCTTCCAGAATACCACAAGAACACACATCATTAATTATCCAAATGGAGGAACAACAGATATAATTGAGACAGTTGAAAGCCTCTTAACACAGATACCGCCCAAACTACAAGCTATAATTAACCATATGAATGAGGCGGGGGTAACAGACATAATACCGATAGATGAAAGCATATTATCACAGATTCCAGCCGAACTCATAGAAATTATTAATCATATGAATGAGTCAGGGACGACCGATGAAAACCTGTTATCACAGCCCTCATCTCACTAATTAACCAGATGAATGAGAGCCTAAGATCTTCTACACCGGACACGCCCCAAAACCAGCCATTAACGCCCAGGTCAGAAGAGTCTGAAACGCAATATGATGTTTTTGAGGAATTGGAAAATGGTCTAATAAATCAGGAGGGAGATGTTATTGATAGAAGTGTCTGAAATAAATTCAACAAAACAGAGATTCGACAGTTTTTCAACTTCACATGGGTGAATCAGAATCTTGACTGTGCTGTGTTATGTGATGATATTAGATACTCTGAACGAACTGTTAGACAGGGCAAGTATGTGGAGATATACAGTGTTCTGCAGACTCTCTTATTTTACCAAATGGCGAAGCAGATCTTGAACAATTTATAGCCTTGCTAGAACAACTTGTTCAGTCAAATTTAACTGTCATAGCCGATAGGACCCTCGAGCTTGTAGTGCAAATAATACGTCAACCCCAGGGTGGTGGGGGTCAAATAAGCTGGTCTCCCCAGCCTTTCACAGAGGAGAATCTACATTATATTGGATCTTATCCCAGCCCCGAAATGTACGGGTGTGATCAAATGTCTCCCAAAGAGCGTGAGAGATTCATGACATGATACGAGACAGTAAGACATAGCACCTTTGATTTCCATAAAGAGATGGAATCATACTGTGACAATGATGTGGTTATACTTCATGAAGGTTGCCTCAGATTCAGAGAAGAGGTAATCAAAGATGCAGGCATTGACCCCTGGAGTTGTACAACTATTGCATCGGCATGCATGAAAACCTATCGTACACACTTTCTACCTACAGCATCTATAGCTATCCCCTCGCCTGACAACTACCGACGCCAATTCAAGTCATAATCTAGTGGGTCCATTCAATGGTTGGAGTACTTGGCCCAGGATAAAGACATTTTTATTCAACATGCTTTGAAGAAAGGAGAAAATAATATTGGACCCTACTGTGTAGATGGATGCAAACAGATTGACGTGGTTGAGACCGTGTTTGAGTACAAAGGTTGTTTCTTCCTCGGTTGTAAATCTTGCTTTGTACCCCAGGTCATGTGTGTCCAAACCCAAAAGACTTTTGGGGAAAGGTACCAAGAGTTTCAAGACAAATTGGATTCTTTACAGGCTTCTAACGGGTTAAAAGAGGATGTGATGTGGGAGCATGAATGGATTGTACTCAAAAAGTCTGGTCCTCATGTTCGAGTCTTCCTTTCCAGCTTTGACACACCAGAACCCTTGGAACCACGACAGGCCTTATATGGAGGCCGTACCTGTCACGTCCTGACCTTAGTTCCATTTTTATGTATTTTTATGTATCTATTTTAGTTTGGTCAGGGCGTGAGTTGGGGTGGGCATTCAATGTTTTTGTTCTGTGTTATAGTCTATGTGTTTGGCCTGGTATGGATCCCAATCAGAGGCAGCTGTCAATCGTTGTCTCTGATTGAGAACCATACTTAGGCAGCCTGTTTTCCCACTAGGGTTTGAGGGTAGTTGTTTTGTCTGTATTGCACCTTGCAGGACTGTTCGTTTGTCGTGTTGTTGTTTTTTGTTCAAGTATTCGTATTTGATTCAAAAATATTATGAATACTTACCACTCTGCACCTTGGTCCTCTTCTCCTTCTCCCGATGATCGTTACAGTGCCAATGCTTTGACATTGCAGTATGTAGCGCAACCCGACGAGACAATAGGATATGTAGATTTTACATCCCTTTATCCTCATTTAATGAGTTCCTCATGCTATCCTATGGGGCATCCTGAAATTATTCACTGCGACTTTGACTTTCCCCAAAACTATTTTGGTCTGATCAAAGCAACTGTCTACCCTCCTAGGGGTTTGTTTGTACCAGTGCTGCCTTACAAGGTACCTCAAAGAAAACTTTTCTTTCACCTTTGTCGCACCTGCAGTGAAAACAACAACCAGGAAAACCCTTGTGATCACTCGGTTCAAGAAAGAGCCCTGACAGGTGTATGGGTCACAGTTGAATTCTCTAAGGCTCTAGAGATGGGGTATCGTGTGGCTAAAATCTTTAAAGTGTGGAACGTTTCCAGGAAATCAGACACTCTTTTTAACGAGAACATCAAGACCTTCTTGAGATGCAAGCAAATGGCTTCATGCTATCCTGCATCGGTCACAGATCAAGAGAGCAAAGACAAGTACATTCAAGACTATCATGAAAGAGAAGGCATACTTCTTGACCCTGACAGAATAGAGGTCAACAAAACCAAAAGAAATGTGTCGCAATTGTACTTGAACTCGCTTTGGGGCAAGCTTTCGCAGAGATGCAATATGCTAACAACGTCAATCATTAATAAAGACCCCAAAGAATTTTGGGAATTTGTTTTTTTGGACCAATACGAAATTTCACATTTTTCATTCTTGAGTCAAGACATTGCCCTGGTGCAATGGAGGCGTAACAAGAAGTGGGTTCTACCCCTGGGTAATGTAAATGTGTTTCTTGCCGCATTTACCACGGCCTATGGCGACCTGAACTGTACACCCTCATGGAGCGGCTTCAGAGGAGGGTTCTTTACCACGGCCTGTGGCCGACCTGAACTGTACACCCTCATGGAGCAGCTTCAGAGGAGGGTTCTTTACCACGGCCTATGGCCGACCTGAACTGTACACCCTCATGGAGCAGCTTCAGAGGAGGGTTCTTTACCACGGCCTATGGCCGACCTGAACTGTACACCCTCATGGAGCAGCTTCAGAGGAGGGTTCTTTACCACGGCCTATGGCCGACTTGAACTGTACACTCTCATGGAGCAGCTTCAGAGGAGGGTTCTTTACCACGGCCTATGGCCGACTTGAACAGTACACCCTCATGGAGCAGCTTCAGAGGTGGGTTCTTTACCACGGCCTATGGCCGACCTGAACTGTACGCCCTTATGGAGCAGCTTCAGAGGAGGGTTCTTTACCACGGCCTATGGCCGACTTGAACTGTATACCCTCATGGAGCAGCTTCAGAGGAGGGTTCTTTACCACGACACAGACTCTGTGGTCTATGTAAGCAAACAGGGTGATTGGAACCCCCCACTTAGCAACTATCTGGGTGGTTTAACGAGTGAACTCGAAGATGGTGACCATATCACAGAATGGTCCTCCTGTGGTCCCAAAAGCTATGCACTTAGGACTAAAGACAGTGGTGTTGAAAGCCAAAGGTGTGACTCAAAACTATGAAAATGCCCCACGTGTAAACTTGGAATCAATCACACGCTTGGTCGAGGGGTTCATAAACGACCGGAATAGTGACTTGGAGATTTTGAGCTCCTTCAAAAAAATTGTTCGGGATAAAAAGGGCTTCCATCTAAGGAATGCCACACTTACTAAAATATTCAGGGTAGTCTATGACAAGAGACTGCTTTTGCCTGATGGGACCACATTGCCCTTTGGCTACTGACTTATGCTACAAGCCCCCGTGTGTCTTAAAGCTTAAGATATAATGACTGTTGTAGAAGGTTTTGACCCCCGGTTGCAACTACCATTAATTTTCGGCCTTAATCGCAGGCCCAACCAATAGTGGCAAAACTTGTTTTGTAAAAAGTATTTTAGAGAATTCTGAACATGTGTTATCTCAAAAGCCTGATAATATTGTGTGGTGTTATTCATGTTATCATCCTCTGTATGATGAATTGTTGAAGGAATACCTGAATCCCTGTCTGATGAACTTCTCCCTCATAAAAACAATCTGCTGGTTTTGGACGATATGCTATTTGCAGGTAGCGAACATCCCGAATTTGCACAAACTTTTACCCAATATTCTCATCATAGAAACTTGTCTGTGCTTTACTTGATGCAGAATGTGTTTCACCAAGGTAAAAATAGCTGCACCATCAGTTTGAACGCCAATTACAGGGTTTTGTTAAAAAACCCTTGAGACAAATTACAAATTAACACTCTAGCTCAGCAGATGTACCCGGGAAGGAAATCCTACTTTATGGAGAGCTACGAGGGCGCTACCAAAGCGCCATTTTCTTATTTAATCGTGGATTTAAAAGCAAATACTACAGAACACCTGAGGCTACGAACCGGTCTGTTCCCATGGGAGTGGCCGGCTGCGTACATTCCTCAAAAGTAACCGCTATGTCTCTATGTTTAAAAAGAAACCTGCCCCTCTTGAGAAGCCTAGTTGGGGCTACAGCTAAAGAACGGAAGGCCATCTTGGGTCAATGTTCTTCAGATCTCATATTATCCCTATGTGAGATTGCTTTGAATCTTCTCAAAGGACACATTCCACTCACCCTGATGCAATTGATAAAATTAAAGAGACAAAAGACAGCGATCAAACTCTTTGCCAATAAAAGGGCCAGTCTTCAAAAGAAAAGACATAGCATACAACAGTCTGGGGGTTTTCTTCTACCTTTACTAAGTATAGCCGTGCCCTTCATCACCAGCCTTATTGCTGGCAGACGTGGGGGTTGAACACCGAGTGTGATGGCCAATAAAATGTATTTGGTGCCTCAACAAGAGTTGGATAGACTTAAAAAACAAATGCAGGATCCCGAATATATCAGACAAACAGCGGGAAATGATTTGGATTCGGCCATGAAGGATATTTTGAACCGAAAAGGATTGAACCCCTACGATAAGGTCCAAAAATACACAAACCTATTGCAAAGGTATTTGGCCTTGGTAAAACGAGGTGAGAGAGAGACCAACCATTTAACGCTTTCCCTACCGGACCCTTTAAAAGGTGACGCGCCTAGCGAGAACCAAGCCCCTGTAATGCCTGTACCTGCGATCTTACCGGCTGAAGATCAAATGCCTGTTGAAGATAAAGTTATGCATGACATGTTGACACATGTTCCGGCGCGTAACAGGAAAAATGTTAGATACAGTATGAACAAGATAAAAGACTCAAAGGGGACCGCTACTTGAAATGACAAAGGAGAGTTTATCCTTCAGGGCTCTGTTGTCAGGGGTTCACATATGCTTGACTTGCTTGAAAGTACCACGGCTGCCCACAAGGTTGCTGATGACAGAAGTTTGAGTTTGTTAACCTCTCTGCGCACGGAACCCGCTAGCGGGCTGAAATTCCACAACATACGGTGATCGCTACATAAATAGTCATATTAAACATTCATGAAAATACAAGTGTCTCACATGTATCGAAAGCCTAGAATCTTGCTAATCCAACTGCGTTGTCATATTTAAAAAAGGATTTACTGCAAAAGAATACGATGCGATTATCTAAGCATAGAGCCCCATAAAAAATATAAAAAATTTAACCAGCACAGGCGTAACAATCGCAAACTGCATTAAAATAAATTGTTTACCTTTGACGACGGTCTGTTTGCAATTCCAATGCTCATTGTTACACAATGAATGATCTTTTGTTTGATAAAATCCGTTTTTATAGCCTAACACGAAACATTTTCTTACCGCTTGTGTCGTGAATTCCGTCTCATTCCATTTTTGACAACACATTCCAGGTAAATAACCCACACAGAATGTGAGTTTTCCAGTCAGTTTTGGTTTCACTGCAATCAAATGGTTTGTTTGTAACACAATCAAATGTGATGGGCCATTTCACGGGACTTATTGACTGAAAGAAACCGATTTGCAGACAACAAGTCATGACATCATTGTGCACCAATGATTTGCCCGCTGTTTCGTTGATTGACTGTCTTTTAACCCAATGACCACTGATCGTCTTGAAATCAAGCTGGGTAGATAGCCAATGAGCTGAGCTAAACGGCAATACGCCATGTTTATGTGTTGCAAGACCAACCCATGTAGTAAGCTTCAGCCTAAAGTGAGTCATTCGCTATTGAAGTTTCATACCGGAAGAAGCTACGCATATTACGCACTGCATTGTGAGGTGAACGCGCAGATTCAGCTGTTTATATATCAATCATTATGGCGACTAAGTCAGGGAAAGCTAAATCTAAGTCTAGATATACAGATGTACACACAATTTTAGAAGGTGAGACCAAGATTGTTGTAGGACGCTTCATTTAGCGATTGTGGAGGAATATTATTTGAACGGGAGAGGACATTGTTTTGGACTGGTAAGTTCTTATCATGCTAATGCCCTTGTTTGAAATTAATAATATAAAATATTATTTGTGATTTTTTTAAATTTAGAAGCAATATATAAACATGTAATGTCATGAAATGTGAGATGCGTGTGTCTGCCGCCCCACCCCAACCCACATGAAATAGCCTATTTGAGGCTGTTGAGGAGAGGGCAGGACCACATCAATGGCGACAGTAGATACAGCTGGTCTGTTGTAATATAATAAAGACAGTAGATCTAGCTGGTCTGTCATAATATAATAGAGACAGTAGATCTAGCTGAAATGTTATAATATAAAAGAGACAGTAGATCTAGCAGGTAATAATATTATAATAATATATTCAACCTAATATATTCAACCTTCAACTCTATATATATATATGTTTATTATACCTGTTGATACAGGGCTCATATGTGAAACTATTCTAACTGAACATTTTCTTTCACAGTGACACTGACTCCAAATGGGAGTCGTATCCGGTGTCCTGTGTGAATTTAAGTATGCTCTCTCTAATTCTCTCTTTCTCTCTCTCGGAGGACCTGAGCCCTAGGACCATGTGTCAGGACTACCTGGCATGATGACTCCTTGCTGTCCCCAGTCCACCTGGCAATGCCGCTGTTCCAGTTTCAACTGTTCTGCCTTCGGCTATGGAACTCTAAACTGTTAATTTTTACTCTTGAAGTGCTGTCCTGTTGCACCCTCTACAACCACTGTGATCTCCACCCGGCACAGCCAGAAGAGGACTGGCCACCCCTCATAGCCTGGTTCCTCTGGTTCCTCTCTAGGTTTCTTCTTAGGTTTTGCCTTTCTAGGGAGTTTTTCCTAGCCACCGTGCTTCTACACCTGCATTGATTGCTGGACTGAGGGTCTTCCAAATATTGAAAGTGTGTAAATAGTTACCCATGTTATTTTGTAAATGTATATATATATTTTTTTTCATATATTTTTTTAATCAATAATTTTTTTCCCCTTTTTTTATTATTTTTTTCTCAATTTTTTGGGGGGGGGGTGTGTTAGAATACCATTTTGGTATTTTGTATATAGTTATTTGTTTCAAAATGTATACCTTCACCAATTTGGCCACTTGGGTACATTTGGGCTACTTGTGTGGGACACCTGGGTGACTTCATGATAAATGTCATGTAGCACACTCATTTTGGAAGTTATCATTCTGAAACTTTGCACAAGTACTGTTGCCCTCTTATATTTTTCACTGAAATTGTCCCCATCATCCTATCTGAATGTTTGTTTTGTCTTGTTCATTTTAAAGATGATGATACAAAAATTTAAAAAAATAAAACAATGAAAATTGTGTGTTATTCTCCTACATTCAATTCACATTTACACAAACTGTAAGAGAGCTGCAAGAGGCCCTGGCAATCCTCAACATTCCCCTCTCGGGGGTACCCAACTATAAGCTTTGTCAACAGATTCAAGCTTTAAAACAAAAACCTTCAACGAGCTACAGCACCCCTAAAGATGCCCCAACAACCCCTCCCCCTTTAAAAGGGATGATGATAACTAATTTACCCCCCTGAACGTCTCTGGACTTTTGAATGACTATGATTAAATTCAATGCATTTTATTTGAAAAAATAAGAAATTTAACATTTGTGGCATTCTTGAAACATTGACGTGAGCATCCACCTTGATTACACGGTCTTAAAAGGACACATATTTGAACACTTGATATTTTCTAATAAAACAAGCTACAACGTTATCATTACTTCTTAAATCATCATTATAAAGAGACATAACATCTTCAAAAGAAACTCCCCGGGCTCTTTGGCATAGGTAGAATAGACAGTGGTGACCGCATGTAGTGGAAAGGTTATCTTACTCTTGTTTCATGCTGTAGTATATCTTTGATCCGTTTTTGGTCAAATTCTTTAATAGATTTGGGGAAATGTGAAAAACTGGGGGGAAAGCCGTAGGAGTGAAAAAAAGTTGTGATTTTTCTTCCTCCTTCGTCTTCTAATGTCACAGCTAGCCAATGTTCACCCGGTATGTGTTTAGGATGGGTATTGACAATAAACATGGCCGGCCGCTCCGGCCATTTCTCAATAGGTCATCACAAGCCAACACTCCACAAAATTGTTTTCCAATCAATCGGTTCATGAGCCCTTCCAACTCTTGGGTATTCATGTCTTTGCTCAAAGATCCTTAATAATAATCCACTGACCTGTCTTCGGGCATTCACTTCCAAGATTGAATCAGAGCATGCATAAACAATCATGCTAACTGTACAGGCTAAAGGTGTACGGAAACACATTTCCAGCCTGAGGTTACCTTGGGACACCACCGACAGATTTCCTGAGGTGTCATCATCAGGTGATAAATTGAAAGCATACAATGTGTAACCCTCTGCAAAATCATTTCTGTCAATAGGCAAAGAGAGATCTTTTAGATGCCTCCCGGTAGCCAGGAATAGATTGTAAGATTCTCGCACAGATATGTTGTTATTCAATTGTGGTTGGAAAGCCTTAGCAGGGTCCTGACGTCCGTCCTGACAGAGAGCTACATACTCTGCATTGAACTGTTGAAAATGAAATGGGTTTTTATGTAAGCTGCCCATATTAGAGGCGTGATCAACCAAACCTATAACAATGTATCGGGTTAAAGGGCCTAGAAAAAGGTTTTCTTGACTGCAGATTCTACATCCCACAGGTATGCTAAAGGTTTTCATGGTAATTCTTTGGAGAGGGTAAAGGGCATTTCCTTTCATCAAAGCCTGTGAGTGACCCAGACGAACTGCCGGAGATAGATAATTGGGCAGACATCAGGCAAAACTCATCCTTGGCCATGGTTAATTTTATTCTTAAATCAACCGAATTTAAGAGTAAACGTTCTTGAAAGAAAATATCAGACTGTATAGGCCTTAGCAGATGAAACTCTCGAGATTTGGCACAGTAGCGAGCGCGTGCCTCCAGTCCTTGTTTGCACCGGTGGAAGGGTCTGTCGATTCCATGGAGACTCCTGCAGTATCCTTGCTAAACAGCCTGGCGCTGAATTGTGTCTTGAGAGTGTCTTCGGAGTAGTTGAGTAAACATTCCATGATGGCCCTATAAGGGTACGTGGCACTGCTTGGACTGATTAGGCATGGGTAATTAATAAGACTCACTTTGGCATTGTCTGCAATATTAGTACCATCTCTTTTGGTCACTTTTAGATGTAAATGCACCAAGGTGTTGTTGAGGTCCAGATAGTTGTCACTGTGGCCTGGTATGAAAAATTCTATAGGACCTTTGTCTGTAATGGCAGAGAGTGGGGCTATCTCCACATAACTGGACCTCTCTATTGAATGTTGGGTTAAGGGGGCCGTGAAAAGATCGAGCTCTGTCTTTATAGCTTCAGAGGACATGCGGTGTAAAAGAGCCATGTTGCTTGTTCTTTTAGAAAATACTTCAGAGTATTCTTTTTGTCGTTTTTGGTCCAGACCTCCTCACTTTACCACATCTTTGACTTACTGAGTTTCTTTTAACTGCTAACTTCCACTTTTTAGGGGCAAGCATGTGCCTTATACCCGGAGGTCTCTTTTTTGGTCTTCGAGACAACATCATAAGCCCAGAGCCTTCTTGATGCTTGGCATCTGGTGACGCCCTTCTGGTCATAGCATTAGCTACAACCTCACTATATTTTTAGCCGCTGATTTTAAATGTGGTTTGGCCATGCTGAGGCCTCTCTTCATAAAAGGTTAAACCATCCTAAAGAGGTTACGAAATATACCTCCTATCCCCGAACCGTACATGGTCGGGGATCCATAATAGCCGGGTAACCCATTACCCACTTTGGCAACATAGTATGAGACATAGCGGTTAGGGTAGAGATGTTGGTGGTCCATAACCCTTTTAATTTATTTGTATTATGTTAATAAAAATATATAATACTAATATTATGTATGTAAGCGAGGTTTTGGTGGGTCTAAAGTGGAGTTTTACAATAAGTAAATTCAATGTTTTCGTTCTGATCCGTTTTAAGCTCAACCAGAATGTTTTCAATATATTTCTTGCTTACAGGTACGTAGTGTGTCTTGTCGTAGTTGACAGTGACTATATCGCTGTCCTTTCCGTCTATATGAACTGTTCTCAGGAGGGGCACACAGCTGTCTCCGACCCTTTGATATGATATGATGTTGGTATACACAAATATGTTGTAAAATCCTGCATGTATATCCGCAGGGAATGGGAATAATTTATCTTTCACATACATCCATTTATTGGGACCCATCCCCAACATGTAGGCTAAATTACCACTGGTCTTTATACCCCCACCAGCATCCCCTGAGATTTGTACACATTTATGTATAGGGTTGTTGATCAAGTGTATTTCCATATTGTTAAGGGTTAGGAGACGATCCTGTCGACATTTCTATAGAACCCTTTTTTAAGCTTAATAAGTTTCGCAGTTCCGATAGCCTTTTGCAATAAAAATCACGGTCCTTATCTTTGATATTATACCAACTATGGAGGTATGTAATCTCGCTGAGACCTACTTCCCAGGCCTCTGATAACTCTATAGGCTTTGGAAAATTGGTTGTATAATTCGAACTCTGATTATTACGATATATCTGTGCAGACGCATTACTGGGGAGAGTCAGGTAGAAGCCGCTGTGTTCCATGATGCACTCCTGTGTACACGTGAATGATGTTGTATTTATCATGCATGAGGGTTTAAGTTAACCACCGATGCCTCCACCACATCATGCTCTAATACCCAAATGTTGAACTTTTGGGGCCAGTTTTTCCAGCGGACCAGCACCCATTTTTTACCCCTTTCTCTCTTTTGATCTAGAATCTCCTCCACGTGAAAGACTTTGTCTTTACCCCACTGTACCTTCTGTAGTTCCTTCTCATAAAAAGATCCCTCTATAAGCTCCCCGTCATAATCTTTTAATTTGTAGACCGGGGGAAGACATTCGGTAACGGTGAACACATCATCGCTGTAACCTTGCTCATATTTTTGGATATACGTACCAAGTCCCCCACTATGAATTTAAAATCTATGTTTTTCTTACGGCAAAGGGGGAACAAACCATACAGATTTTTAAAGACTTGAAAAGAGTTTTCAGAAGAGACCTCAGAGGGCTTCATCCGTACACTTATGGTAGCTGTTGTTGTACCCCTTTACTAAATATTGAACTATATCGATATATCTATGTGTGTTGTGAGCTGTAAAATATTGCCACATCCGCTCCTTCAGAGTTCTGTTAAAGCGTTCAACAACTGAAGCTTTCAAATCTGAGCCTGTAGCAAAATGTACTATATTGTGCTTCATGTGTTTCTGAAAAGTATTATAAAAATATATATTTTCCCGCCATCAGTCTACACTTTCTTGGGGGCTCCTCCTTCCTTCAAGAGTCAAATCCCCGGGTCACCTCTGCCCCGCTCTTATTTTTTAAGACCCTTACAAAGGCTAATTTAGAGAAAAAATCTATAACCGTTAGCATGTAGCGATTTCCATCACTTTTATCTGGAAGGGCCTGCATGTCACATAGATCCGCCTGAAATTGTGACAAGGGATGAGTAGAAAAAACTATTTATTGGAAATTGTTTTCGTACAGGTTCATGCCAAGTGTAGGATCCTGCTCTGCTAACTACTCATTCACTTTAGCAGCACTTAACCGGCTACCTCTTTCTTTGGCTATAGCTCTCTGTAAATGCTCCTTACCCCCATAAGACCCGGGGTTAGAGGGGTTATAATAAATGTTTTTCAACATCTGCTCCGCCATCCTTCTTGCCTCTCTGAGGTAAAATAACGTTAATGAGCCACTTTCAAATAACGACAACATTGTCACGTCCCGACCTTAGTTACTTTTTTATGTCTCTATTTTAGTTTGGTCAGGGCGTGAGTTGGGGTGGGCATTCTATGTTTGTTCTGTGTGTTATAGTTCTATTTGTTTGGCCTGGTATGGTTCCGAATCAGAGGCAGCTGTCAATCATTGTCTCTGAACCATACTTAGGTAGCCTGTTCCCACCTGGTGTTTGTGGTAAGTTGTTTTCTGTGTCTGTGTTTTCACCTTACAGAACTGTTTCGATTTTCATTTCTTTCCTGCACTTTGTTATTTTGTATTTTCTCGTGTTCTGATTTAATAAAGTTAACATGGACACGTACCACACTGCATTTTGGTCCGATCCTTCCTATTCATCATCAGACAAAGAAGAAGTTCGTTACAAAGATTTAATTTTAGAATTTTTATTTTTTGCAAACATCTTGTATTATGTGTATGTATACAGACAATTCAGGATTTGTTGCAGGATAAATGTCCCCGTTTTCTCAACGATCCCAGCATGCAACACCATGTATATTTGGTCTAGATTTACAGGCTTGTGTCGCTGAATTTTTTAAACACACACATCCGCTATATAAGTATATAAACAACACATATGATACATTACAATTAAATGGTGTTTCAAACAAAGAGTAAAATCTTAGATTTAGTTGTTTCTTGTTCTTCAGAATCATCCACAAGACGGGATACAAGTTGTGTCCATTGTAGACATGATTTGGAATTTTTAAGACAGGGAATTTTTACTAGGAAAAAACTGAGTTGAAATATATTTGGCTAAGGTGTTTGTAAACTTCAGACTTCAACTGTATATACAAAAGTACATGGACACCCCTTCAAATTAGTAGATTTGGCTATTTCCGTTGCTGACAATTGTATAAAATCGAGCACACAGCCATCTCCATAGACAAACATTGACAGTATAATGACCTTACTGAAGAGCTCAGTGACTTTCAACGTGGCACCGTCATAGGATGCCACCATTCCAACAAGTCAGTTCGTAAAATTCTTGCCCTGGTCAATTTTAAGTGCTGATATTGTGAAATGGAAACGTCTAGGAGCAACAACAGAACAGGACAGCCGAGTGCTGAAGCGCGTAAAAATCATCTGTCCTCAGTTGCAGCACTCACTACTGAGTTCAAACTGCCTCTGGAAGCAACGTCAGCAAAATAACTGTTCGGCGAGAGCTTCATGAAATGGGTTTCCATGGCCGAGCAACCGCACACAAGCCTAAGATCACCATGCGCAATGCCAAGTGTTGGCTGGAGTGGTGTTAAGCTCACCACCATTGGACTCTGGAGCGGTGGAAATGCGTTCTCTGGAGTGGTAAATCACATTCACCATCTGGCAGTCCGACGGACAAATCCGGGTTTGGCAGATGCCAGGAGAACGCTACCTGCCCCAATACATAGTGCCAACTGTACAGTTTGGTTGAGGAGGAATAATGGTCTGGGACTGTTTTTCATGGTTCGTGCTAGGCCCCTTAGTTCCAGTGAAGGGAAATCTTAACGCCACAGCGTACAAAGACATGCTAGACAGTTCTGTGCTTCCCCCATCTTTGTGACAACAGTTTGGAGAAGGACCTTTCCTTTTTCAGCATGACAATGGCCCTGTGCACAAAGCGAGGTCCATATAGAATTATGTGAAGGATGCTTTATTGTACATGGACCTGTTACACTTGAAAGTTATCAAAGTACTTATTTAGAATACCTACTACATAAGTGCAGCAATTGCACTCTTCTCATATTACTCTGTAGGCTACTGGCAGATTCAAAGCTTACCCCTGGAGGAAGCTTTGAATTGGTCAGTAGCCTACAGAGTGGTATGAGAAAAGTGTCGTCCTCCTGCATCTCACAAATGCCTGTTGTTATGGAACTCTGCCTGCTGGACCCATGGGCCAAAATCCTTAGATTTTGCAAAATAGACTAAAGAAATAGAATGCCATTCTAGTTCTGGTTAGAGAGCTGAAGTTGTACTCTACACACAACTTATTTTTATTTGCTCAATAAACTGTAGGCATACATATTGTCTTTATAAGCACATCAATATGATATTTACAGAAGAAATGTTTTTGTCCTTGTAACACAAACATCAATTTTAAGTTGATAGTACACTCAAGCTGGGCGATGTTTGTGCAATGTCCACATATAGCCGACCTGTAGGGATATTAGTAGTTCTGGGATTTGTCCCACGGGAAAGATCTAACATCGGACATAAGGAGAGACGAGACAAGACTAGCCAGTTTTACATTGAGTTGTAGGACAGCTGACTGAAGACCGGGCATTCAACTCTCAGTTGATACGGTTTCCATGTTAACATGTCTTTACATGATATAATTCAACTTTTTTTTCCTTAACCCTCCTGCTGTGTTCCGGTGGACACATTTTGGGACCGATTTA
>NC_056434.1:32872156-32899656 GCF_018296145.1 Oncorhynchus tshawytscha | reverse complement strand
GCCACCACTCAGAGCCTGGTTCCTCTCTAGGTTTCTTCATAGGTTCCTGCCTTTCTAGGGAGTGTTTCCTAGCCACCGTGCTTCTACATCTGCATTGCTTGCTGTTTGGGGTGTTAGGCTGGGTTTCTGTATAGCACTTTGTGTCATCGGCTGATGTAAAAAGGGCTTTATAAATACATTTTATTGATTGATTGATATGTCATGGAAAGAGCAGGTGTTCCTAATGTTTTGTATCCTCAGTGTATATATAAAACACAGGTAAATCAGTTGTTTTGACCTCACAGGGCCTTTAAAGGTTCCTCCAAGATCCCCTCAAACAACCAAAATGTGCAAATTTTGCAGCATTTACTAGCAAGCTCAAGGGTTCCTTGAGTTACCCTTAACTCTAAGAGTGTAGGCTTTGGTTAAAAGTACCAAGCTTTGCTACAGTGCCAGTGGAATGTATTTTCCCCCTGTCCCTCTACTACACTTTTAGGAAGTGAAAAGTGTCAGTCTCATGCCCCTGCTAATGTTTTCTTGAACAGCGACCAATTATTATTGCCATATTAAAAATACTCTTCAAGGGCCAGCATCCTACTAACCATTTTCACTGTCCCCTCCTCCCTCCTCCCTCCTCCCTCTCTCAATCATATCTCCCTCCATCCCTCTCATCCCAATCTCTTCCGCTCCCCCTCTTCTCCTACTTTCCTGGGAGAATCCAGGTGATAATGTGGAGCAAGCCCCCTAATCTCCTCTCGACCACATGAACGAATCAGGAGCTGGCAGGAAATCATTAGTGATCTCTAGCAGGAGATGAAAGGAGAGAAGAGGGATAGAGAGAATGCACGGAGCATAAGAGGCCTGAGGATGATTGTACAGTGTAATGCTGCTTCTGCTCCAGCTGCTTAGAAGGAATAAGTATTACTACCCCTAATTCTACTTACTGCCACTGGCACCACGCAATATAGTTGTGTTCTCAGCTGTACATGTCATTCTGTAAGACCCTAGGCTATAGTTACAGTCCATATACTAACATGAATACTACTGGTTTTAGTCTGTTTGGAGTGTAAGGGAGTGAACGTTATTGATAATAAGGGTTACATGGATAAAATAAGACCTCTCTGAAGTTAAAATGTATGGCTCTCCTGTCAGCAAAATATATTTGACCTAAACTCTTCTTGAATACTTGAAAAAAGAATAACTATACCAAAAATAACAATTAAAACAAAGAGGATAGCAGAGAACATGTCTACCATTTACCTTCACTTAGTGGACAGACCAGAGCCTTAGATTTTTCCTGTAAACATTGACATGGCAACGCAGGATTTTTGATAGCACACAGGACTGCAGGCCAGAAGGTTGTGGGTTTGCAGACCACAGTGGATAAGAGTAAGGGTTAAAATATTTACTTCATGGTAAAAAAGCATTGCATGAATCTATCATTTTATTTGCAGGTCCAAGAAAACAGCCTTTTTATTAAGATTTCATGCAATTCTATATCATTTGACATATTAGCAGAATATTTTTAATACCACATAAATTACCGAAATTACAGGCAAAGAATGGACAGAGAGATAGGCCTATATGTTTGCTTATCATATTTCTCCAATACCAAATCAGTGTGTCTTGTTTGCAACGAAACTGTCCCTGTTTACAGATAATTACATCTGAGAGCCATTAGGAATCTGAGAATGGTACTTTCAAAAGTTAGGCCTACCTTTCCTCCCCAGACAGAGTAGGCCTACCTTTCCTCCCCAGACAGAGTAGGCCTACCTTTCCTCCCCAGACAGAATAGGCCTACCTTTCCTCCCCAGACAGAGTAGGCCTAGTTTGAATCTTTCCTCCCCAGACAGAGTAGGCCTACCTTTCCTCCCCAGACAGAGTAGGCCTACCTTTCCTCCCCAGACCCCACCTTTCCTCCCCAGACAGAGTAGGCCTACCTTTCCTCCCAGACAGACAGAATAGGCCTACCTTTCCTCCCCAGACAGAGTAGGCCTACCTTTCCTCCCCAGACAGAGTAGGCCTACCTTTCCTCCCCAGACAGAGTAGGCCTACCTTTCCTCCCCAGACAGAGTAGGCCTACCTTTCCTCCCCAGACAGAATAGGCCTACCTTTCCTCCCCAGACAGAGTAGGCCTACCTTTCCTCCCCAGACAGAATAGGCCTACCTTTCCTCCCCAGACAGAGTAGGCCTACCTTTCCTCCCCAGACAGAATAGGCCTACCTTTCCTCCCCAGACAGAGTAGGCCTACCGATGTTTCCCTTAGTGCTGTCTGGGTTTAAACATCATCTATTGTATAGAAAGTTAACAGCTTAATCAATTGATAATAACATAATTAGATTACACTTCCCATGCAATGTCACTTTTTGTCTCATCGGCTACAGAAGTTTTGATCAGCTTCTGAATGTCAAAGAAACGAAGCAATTGACATCCCCATATGCATCAGTGCCATGTCTTTCCCACGTATTTTACAGCTTGTTTCTAGTATAATGCATCGCGGACCAAAGCTCTCTTATAGATACATTTTTATAATCGGATGCCTTTTATTTTCTTCTAAATCTTAAGCTAACAAGGGGCGGGTCTGTGCTTTTTGCCGTGTTCCTTAATAAAAGGTAGGCTTATGTCATATCCTCTCATACCCCCTCAATTCGATTCTTGACTCAACAGCCCTTCACTGACAGGAAGGTAAGCTATTGAAAGAGTGCATGGTGGGTGGTGGAATTTACAGACAAATCTGTCAAACAGACAGTGGTGACCCATCATTCAGGGCAGGTGGGGCTCTGTTTTGAGCCACACATTTTTTGCAAAAAAAATAAATAAAAATGGCATATTACATTGGCATCAATATGTGTCACATATCAGTTTGCAAACAATGTAAAAAAAATATATAAAAAAATAATTGACTTAATAAAGCCAAATACTAACACAGTTTCTTTTTTGCTTTCTTGAGTAAGGCAGCTCCAAAATGAAGGTGTTTCAGCCTAGCTCAGTAATTTCTGTGGTGGTGGGGCAGCCAATGGAATATACGAAGCATAGGTGTTGGTAATGTTCTCTAGTTGCGCCATGATTAGCTCAGTGTTCTGTCACTGGTGGGGACAGTACGTCACCGCCAAGTCTAAGGGAGACCTCGAAAATTCAAGCCCCTTGGGTGCTGCCATAGAGTGACATTAGAAGTGCCCATCCAAGAAGGCTCAAGGTCATTGACCACAGATAAAATGACGTCAATTCACGTTATATCTACAGTAGCTTTGATTGGACTGATCATGTCAACGCCATACTGTAATGCTCCGGGTGTCGTGGGTGTGGAGTCAAATGCAGGAAACAGAGATTTCAATGCTGTGCGTCTTTTAATAGCGCTTAACACACCACAGGGTGCTCACAAAAGTAACATTCCAAACACAACAGAGCCGAAGGTTACATAGAAATAATCCTGCACAACAACCAGGCGGGCCGGCTGTCTAATAAAGACAAACTAATTAACCCTACACAGGTGCTACCACTAAACATACAAGGAGGGGGAGGAAAAACAATCAGTGGCAGCTAATAGGCCGGTGACGACGACCGCCGAGCGCCACCCGCCCGGGAAAAGGAAACACCCTCGGTCGGACTCGTGACAGTACCCCCCCCCTGACGCGCGGCTCCCGCAGCGCGCCGACACCGGCCTCGAGGTCGCCCCGGAGGACGAGGTGCAGGGCGATCCGGATGGAGGCGATGGAAATCCCTCAACATGGAGGGATCCAAGATGTCCCCCACCGGTACCCAGCACCTCTCCTCCGGACCGTACCCCTCCCAGTCCACGAGGTACTGCAGGCCCCTCACCCGGCGCCTTGAGTCCAGAATGGCCCGGATCGTGTACGCCGGGGTCCCCTCGATGTCCAGAGGGGGGGAGGGACCTCCGGTACCTCACTGTCCTGCAGGGGACCAGCCACCACCGGCCTGAGGAGAGACACATGAAACGAGGGGTTAATACGATAATAGGAAGGGAGTTGTAATCGATAACACACCTCGTTTATTCTCCTCAGGACTTTAAAGGGCCCTACACACTGCGGACCCAGCTTCCGGCAGGGCAAGCGGAGAGGTAGGTTTCGGGTCGAGAGCCAGACCCTGTCCCCGGTACAAACACGGGGGCCTCACTGCGGTGGCGGTCAGCACTCCTCTTCTGCCGTCCACTCGCTTGTCGTAGAGAGTCCTGGACGGCCCTCCAGGTCTCCTTGGAGTGCTGTACCCATTCCTCCACCGCAGGAGCCTCGGTCTGGCTCGGATGCCATGGTGCCAGGACCGGCTGGTACCCCAACACACACTGAAAAGGGGACACATTAGTAGAGGAGTGGCGTAGTGAGTTCTGAGCCATTTCAGCCCAGGGAATGTATCGTGCCCACTCCCCTGGCCGATCCTGGCAATACGACCGCAGAAACCTACCCACCTCCTGGTTCACTCTCTCCACCTGCCCATTACTCTCGGGGTGATAACCGGAGGTCAGGCTGACGGAGACCCCAAGCGTTCCATGAACGCTCTCCATACCCGAGACGTGAATTGGGGGCCCCGATCAGAAACGATGTCCTCCGGCACCCCGTAGTGCCGAAAGACATGGGTGAATAACGCCTCCGCAGTCTGTAGGGCTGTAGGGATACCGGGCAACGGGAGGAGACGGCAGGACTTAGAGAACCGATCCACAATCACTAGAACCGTGGTGTTCCCCTGAGACGGCGGAAGATCGGTCAGGAAATCTATGGACAGATGTGACCATGGCCGCTGTGGAACGGGGAGGGGTTGTAGCTTCCCTCTAGGAAGGTGCCTAGGAGCCTTACTCTGAGCGCACACTGAACAGGAGGAGACATAACCCTTAACGTCTTTAGCCAACGTAGGCCACCAATACCTCCCCGAAGGCTCCCCACTGTCCTCGTCACCCCAGGGTGACCCGAGGAGGGTAGGACGTGAGCCCACCGAATCAGTTTGTCCCGAACACCAAGCGGCACGTACCTTCGCCCCGCTGGACACTGAGGAGGCGCGGGTTCAGCCCGTAACGCCCGCTCGATGTCCGAGTCCACCTCCCATACCACTGGGGCTACCAACTTTGAGGCGGGAAGGATGGGAGTTGGTTCGGTGGACCCATCCTCCGTGTCGTAAAGGCGGGTAATTTAGTCGCTTTCACTTTACTGAAAGCGATTGCCAAATCGGCATACTCGGGGGGAATGCACACCGTGGAACCCTGGTCTGGACTCTCCACCGACGTGGCACCGATGGAAACTCCCAAACACCTTCCAGAACACTCCTCTGACCACCCCTGGAGAACCCCCTGTCTCCACGAAATTTTAGGATTGTGCCGGGCCAACCAGGGAGTCCCCAGCACCACTGGAAACGCAGGCGAATCAATAATAAAGAAACTGATACGCTCCCTATGATTCCCCTGCGTCACCATGTCCAGTGGGACCGTGGTCTCCCTGACCATCCCTGACCCTAATGGCCGGCTATCTAGGGAGTGCACGGGGAAGGGAGAATCTATCGGCACCAGCGGAACCCCTAACTTAAGGGCGAGTCCGCGATCCATAAAGTTCCCAGCTGCGCCTGAATCGACTAGCGCCCTATGCTGGGAAGAGGGAAAAAAGTGAAGGAAAAAGGTTAAGACAAACATGTGGCCAACAAGGGGTTCTGGGTGAGTTTGATGCTGACTCACCTGGGGTGACCGAGAAGCGTTCCGCCTGCAATCTCTACTCCCAGACGGACCCCCCCAGCACCGATCAGACGTGTGTCCTCTCCGACCACAGTTGGTGCAGGGAAGGCCTCCTCCTCCGGTACCCCTCGGCGCAGCCCCTCCCAACTCCATCGGAATGGGAGCGGAGGGGCTGGGTGGTGGAATGCACAGGACCCTCTCTGAACGCCCGCGGGCAGCCAGCAGATTATCCAGTCGAATGGACATGTCAATCAGCTGATCCAGTGACAGAGTGGTGTCCCGACACGCTAACTCCCGGCGGACGTCCTCTCGGAGACTACACCTGTAGTGGTCCATGAGGGCCCTGTCGTTCCACCCAGATCCGGCTGCCAAGGTCCGGAACTCCAGCGCGTAATCCTGGGCGCTCCTCCTCTCCTGCCTGAGATGAAATAGTCGTTCTCCCACCGCTCGGCCGTCTAGAGGGTGATCAAACACGGCACGGAAGCGGCGGGAAAACTCTGGGTAGTGCTCCCGCGCTGAGTCTGGGCCATTCCAGACTGCGTTCGCCCACTCCAGAGCACGACCCGTGAGGCAGGAGATGAGGACACTCACCCTCTCTGCTCCTGAGGGAGTGGGTCTGGTGGTGGCCAGGTATAGCTCCAGCTGAAGCAGAAACCCCTGGCAACCCGCCGCAGCTCCATCATAAGCCTTCGGTAGCGTCAGACGGAGGGTGCTGGAGTCGGGAGATGGAGAGTCCGGAACCGTGGGTGCCGAAGGTGGAGAGAGGAGACCACTCCTCTCCCATCGGTCCATTCTCTCCATCACTTGATCCATCGCGGATCCGATCCGATGGAGGACGGTGGTGTGGTGGAGAACCCGTTCCTCCATCGATGGGAGAGGGTTGGCTGCTGCTCCTGCTGACTCCATTCAATTTGACCGGTGCGGGATTCTGTAATGCTCCGGGTGTCGTGGGTGTGGAGTCAAATGCAGGAAACAGAGATTTCAATGCTGTGCGTCTTTTAATAGCGCTTAACACACCACAGGGTGCTCACAAAAGTAACGTTCCAAACACAACAGAGCCAGGTTTGGCACAACAACCAGGCGGGCCGGCTGTCTAATAAAGACAAACTAATTAACCCTACACAGGTGCTACCACTAAACATACAAGGAGAAAACAATCAGTGGCAGCTAATAGGCCGGTGACGACGACCGCCAGCGCCAATTCCCCGGTCGGAACAACTTTCAAATTTTAGCTAGCAGTCCTCATGAATCAAGTTGGTTTGGACATAAACATTAGACAACAAGTCGGAAATCGCAAATTCACCAATAAGTGGTTTGGGAGGATTCAGTGACAGTGGCTAACTGCAAGCATTGCAAAGCAATATCTAGCCTGCTATTCAGTGGAGTGGCTGTGTGGTCCCAAATCTGGGTTTAGGTGTCTTGTTTCCAAGTTTTAGATGATAAACATTTAACATTGGCCATAATGTCAATGAAGCATGATTTGTGCCGACACTCAAAACAACTGTTAACTCGGAACTGTGAAAACTTGACTTCAGTGAGTTCAAGACAACTGGGAATTCCGGAAAAAAAAGCTCTGATTGGGAAATATGTTTTGAACGGTCATCTAACTCGGAATTGTAAATCAGGAACTCTAGCGCTAGGACATGATCATCAATGATTCAAACTTGCTTTTTTCAGAGTTCCCAGTTGTCTTGAAGGTACCATAAATCCAGAGAATCCCGGATTTGGATAACAAAACTTGCCCATGAAGGATCGTCATGCCACCTTCCTGTTCAAGTGAGCACAGCACAACAATGTGTGTCCAAAAATGTCTTGTATGTTGCTGCATAAATGATGTAATATGCCAGGGAGATATGTTACTGTAGCTAAGAAAGTAATACTAAGTGTATGTTGTGTAGTAAGATGTTAGTAGCCCATGTTTCTCACCCTAATCATTTTGTTACTTACCCCTCTTAATTTCGCCTACTGTTCTGAAATGTAATCATCAAATTTTGTAAGAGCTTTAATTGTCTGCTTATAAGCCCCCTTTATTTAGCCTACGGTTTTGACTTTGTGTACAGGGAGAACACTGTAAGAACGGCCCATGTTCTGAATTCTGTCGCTGTACATTTCATAAGTGCTAAACAAATAGTTATATTGACTACGTCCATCCTAGCTCGCTCAATAATGTCTTAATCGAAATTATGGATTGCCTCTTATACGCTTGTCGTCCCCTTATTCCATAGTTAGTACATCTCAATTGACATTAGAAGACATATTTGTTTAAGCAAGTCAGCCACATCAGCTATGTTTTAAAAAAAGGCATAAATGAGGCTGAATGAATTGTTTCCCTGCCAGACAAGGCTCCTCTGATAGCCAGGTGTAGAAATGGTAAGATGTTGGGACTGCTGTTGGGACAGCTTTATGTAGGCCCTAACAGTTTGTGGGCACCATTTGTCACCGTTATAGTTATATTAATGTATTGTTTAGTGTTGTGTAGTGGCTTTGCATCCCACTATTTTTTTTTGCCCCACCAAGTTTACATGCTAAAATCGTCACTTTTCAAGAAATATTCTCCAACACAAAGCACTGTTGTTGTTAGTAAAGACTACTTGAAATGAAGACAGTTGAAATGAATTTTGCCTCCTCAAATTTGCCTACTTTCAGCACCATGAGCTGTCCATTTCCGATTTGAACTGCTTGCTTCAAGTTTCAGCACCACAATGTAAGTTACTCGAACCTGGCTTATTGTGAGGTCAGTAACTCTGATAATTACATCATAGTCAAGAAACATATTGTGTTTAATCAAATCAATTATAGTAGTTGCAAGCTATCAAAGTTTACCCCAGGTCCGCCTTCTCATCTTCGTGCTCTATTTCTCAATCTGAGCAGAACATTATTGAACTCTTCTTCAATTGCCACCGTAGGCCTACACAGCACAGCCATTGGTTAGGCAGCACACAAAAACATTATTTTTTTTTATCAGCAAGAGCAGAGCAGATCAGGGCTCAGAGTTGGACTATCCCTTGCAGTGTGTAATGCAGCCTAGACTAGATTTAAAAAGTACTGAACCCTCCCCTCCACTGAAATTGAATAGTGTTACCCTCCCCTCCACTGAAATTGAATAGTGTTACCCTCCCCTCCACTGAAATTGAAAAGCGTTACCCTCCCCTCCACTGAAATTGAAAAGCGTTACCCTCCCCTCCACTGAAATTGAAAAGCGTTACCCTCCTCTCCACTGAAATTGAAAAGCGTTACCCTCCTCTCCACTGAAATTGAAAAGCGTTACCCTCCTCTCCACTGAAATTGAAAAGCGTCACCCTCCCCTCCACTGAAATTGAAAAGCGTTACCCTCCCCTCCACTGAAATTGAAAAGCGTTACCCTCCCCTCCACTGAAATTGAAAAGCATTACCCTCCCCTCCACTGAAATTGAAAAGCGTTACCCTCCCCTCCACTGAAATTGAAAAGCGTTACCCTCCCCTCCACTGAAATTGAAAAGCGTTTACCCTCCCCCATTTTCCTCCAGGTAAGCATTCTGTAAATTTCGATCCATCCCTAATGTTTGACAGAACAGACTCATTAGTGGTGCATTGGCTGTTGTAGCTGTATACTGAGGAACGTGACAGGAGTCAGCCGTAGCTCAGTGGTCAGGTCTAGACTCTAGACAACAGGCTGTATATAATTGAAGAGGTGTAAAAGAAGCTGCCCAAGGTTTTAGGCTAGCTACCTCAGGACTGACTGCTGAAACTCTGCAGGTAGATGTTTTGGAATTGTTTTTACATGTACATGAATGATCGATTGATTAATCCTATGCCACACAAAGATAAATATTATTTTTCTAAACTAGTTTTTTTTTTGCACGCATTACTGAAATGGTGTTTCCAGTTTTATATTTTACTAGGCAAGTCAGTTAAGAACAAATTCTTATTTTCAATGACAGCAGGTTAACTGCCTGTTCAGGGGCAGAACAACAGATTTATACCATGTCAGCTTGGGGATATGAACTTGCAACCTTTCAGTTACTAGTCCAACGCTCTAACCACTAGGCTACCCTGTGGCCCTGTTTAAGTGGCTTGGGTAGTCTCCTCACACGGTTCCTAACCCTGGTAGTCATTATGAATGCAGGTTGAGGGATAATAAAAATTCCAACTGTTGGATAGCCTAACTCTGGCTGGATTCCAATAGGAATTACCAGTGATGGGAAATCGTGTCTTTCTGAAGGCTTCTGAGCTTTTACCAAATTGTGCAGAAAAAATGTTGATTACTTCATTATCAGTTCACAATGCACATTGTTGACATCTTATGGTAAGCAATAAATGCCCGTGTGTGATTATCAGATCCCAACTCTACCTGCTATGCTACTGTTCTGGTGAAACTACATGTACTTAATCTTAACTGAATTTGTAAGTACAGTGTCCAGTAGAGGTCGGTAAGGTCAGTATTTGAAAGCAGCTTTGAATTGAAGAAAGCACCGGAACCATGCAAAATCAGTGTGATCTCACATTTTGCAACATATGGTTTGAAAAAGCGCTTGATCAAACAAAGTTTTGGACGTCATTGATGACGTACTTCTGATAAAGTAATGCACACATCGGCACAATGCTTCAAAGTTAGCAGCTTAGTGATTTCGACTCATGCCCCGGAGCTCCGGTATCAAATGTAACATCACTAAGATTTACACATCACTTTGCAAGCAAGCATAATGTGAGTTGAGTTGTAGGTAGTGTTACAAAAATGTTGATTAATTACTTAGGTTTTCCAGAAATCTCAGTTGGAAGATTCCTGGATATCCTCCAACCTGGATTTTTTAAAACGTAATGTTACTGGCATTTTGAAACTCTACTTGCAGGCCTGATGTTGCCTTTAAACCATGAGTTTCAAGCCACTTGTCACGCCCTGGTCTTAGTATTTTGTGTGTATATATTTATTTGGTCAGGCCAGGGTGTGACATGGGTTTATTTTGTGTTGTGTTTTGGTATTGGGGTTTTAGTAGGTATTGGGATTGTGGCTGAGTAGGGGTGTCTAGCATAGTCTATGGCTGCCTGAGGCGGTTCTCAATCAGAGTCAGGTGATTCTCGTTGTCTCTGATTGGGAACCATATTTAGGTAGCCTGGGTTTCACTGTGTGTTTTGTGGATGATTGTTCCTATCTCAGTGTGTTTGTATTTCACCAGAGAGGCTGTATAGGTTTTCACGTTCCGTTTCTTGTTTTTGTATTTATCGTGTTTATTCATTTATTAAACATGTATCGAACTAACCATGCTGGATTTTGGTCCGACTCTCCTTCGATGGAAGAAAGCCGTAACACCACTGTATTAGGGTAAAGCCAGGCCTCAAAATAAAGCCTTATGTATCGTCATAAACTACATTTTATAAGGTTTTTCCTAAATTCTTTATATGTAAAATGATAAAATTCTATCATTCATTTCAATAAAAATAAAAACAATTCAAACAATAAGCAATCAATTAAAATTAGACAAACCAATGGTAATCTAATCAAACAAAATCAAAAACAAAATCAATCAATCAAAAACGAAAGAATCGGGAGAATCAGTCAATCAGTCCGTCAGTCCGTTAGTCCGTCCACAACGTGTCAGTGTGTTTGTCTTGGGGTGGGAAGGGGTGGGTTCTGGTCTGGCAGTCGCTGGATGGAGGTGGCAGTTGTGGTTGGTCGGTGCTGTGTCCAGGGTTGTTGCTGGTGTTGGAGCTGGGACGAGGGCTGTAAACTGGGGGAAAAAATTGAAACGGGAACCAGGAACCGGGAACTGGGGCTGGTGCAGGTGTTGGATCGGTATCTTTGGTCCTTCTTCCACGCCTCTTCTGGTGTTTTTGATGAATGGTTTGTGGTTCTGGTCTAGTTATGTGAGAGGGATAGGTCTAGAGGGAGGAAGGGGTGTGGGGGTGTGGAGGGTATGTCCATCGGCCTGGCCTGGTGCTGGAGGATGAGCGAAGCAGCAGCAAGGCTGGATGCTGGAGGCGAATGGGAACAAACAGAGCCTAGACACATCTGGCCACAGAGCACTCACAAACTTTTGGTAGGTGTGTTCAGTGTGAGTGCATTTGTGGAGACAGTTCTCTGTACGTACCTTGTGCCGTCTCTGGATTGATTCCCTAGTGGGGAGGAAACCATGAACAGCCATCTGGTGTATCTGATCTGAGTATATTGTCAGAGTCATGGTGAGGGGTTATTGGGGGGGTTCAGGTCTGGGTTTGATCATTTTGTTGCAGAGGTGGATGATGGCCTCTAGTGGGTTGTTTGTGTTGTTAGGTGGTTCTTGGCTGTTCACAGGTCTTGGCGTGCCTCCCCACTGACTTCGTGGTGGCCCCCTGTACTGACATGGTGATAGATTAGGGGGTGCTGGGATGGGTGAAGGCGGATTGGAGCGTCCTAGGGGTATGGACTGAGGCTGGCTTGCTGCTGTGCGGGATCAGCGACAGGAAGGGCTAAAGGGGTGGATCTGGGTCACTAAAGAGCAGGGGGGAGGAGTCAGGGGCACTAGGGGTTTTGATAGGTCTCTTAATGTCTTTGAGTGGCCCAGCTAGAGCCCAGACTTAAACACGTTTGTACATCTCTGAAGAGACCTGAAAATAGCTATGCAGCGATGCTCCCCATCCAACCTGACAGAGCTTGAGAGGATCTGCAGAGAAGAATGGGAGAAACTCCACAAGTACAGGTGTGCCAAGCTTGTAGCATCATACCCCAAAATACTCTAGGCTGTAATCGATGCCAAAGTTGCTTCAACAAAGTACAGCGTGCTTATATTGGAGATGTGGCTTAGTAGGGGCATTACCAAGAAAAATTAAGCTGATACAATTCCAATCTGGACCCCTACATTGTGTGTCAAACTCATTCCACGGAGGGCCGAGTGACTGTGGGTTTTCGCTCCACCCTTGTACTTGAGTGACTCTATTGGTTTAAGTAATGAGTACAAAATAATTTTAAGTAACTACTCTGATATATATTAAGTGCAACAGGTTTCCTCAAAGGTTTTTAGTCATGACAGCACATTGGGGTTTACAGTGCACCTTGTTAGAATGTTGATTGTTTAAATACAGTGCCTTCAGAAAGTATTCACACCCCTTGATGTTTTCCACATTATGCTGTGTTACAAAGTGGGGTTAAAATTGATTTAATTGTCATTTTAATTGTAACAGTCTCTGTAATGTCAAAGTGGAAGAAACCAGTTTAAAAAATGATGAAAAATACATCACTAATATAAGTTGATTAGATAAGTATTCAAGCCTTTGAATTAGAAACACTTTTGTCAGCTATTACAGCTATGAGCCTTTTTGAGTAAGTCTCTAAGAGCTTGGATTGTGGATTGTGCAATATTTGCCCATTAGTCTTTTTAAAATTCCTTAAGCTTTAAGTTGGTTGTTGGTCATTGCTAGACAGACATTTCAAGACGTGCAATAGATTTACAAGCAGAATTAAGACAAAACTTTAACTAGGCCACTCAGGAACCTTCAATGTCATCTTGGTAACCAACTCTAATGTAGATTTGGCATTGTGTTTTGGTGTAATAATCCTGCTGAAAGGTGAATTTGTCTCCCATTGTTTTCCTCCATGATTTTGTCAGTGAATAGCAACATTCCATTCAGTTTTATCCTGGAAAAACTCCCCAATCCTTGTCAATGACAAGTACACCCATAACATGATGCAGACACCATCATGCTTGAAAATACCCGGTGATGTGTTTTGTTAGATTTGCCCCAAACATAAGACTTGAGGACTAAATGTAGGACAAAATGTTTAGTGCCTTGTTGCAAACATGATGCATGTTTTGGAATATTTGTATTCTGCACAGGCTTCAGCCTTTTCACTCTGTCATTTAGGTTAGTATTTTGGAGTAACTACAATGTTGTTGATCCATCCTCAGTTGTCTCTTATCACAGCCATTACACTCTAACAGTTTTAAAATCACTATTGGCCTAATGGTGAAATCCCTGAACGGTTTCCTTCCTAGGAGTTAGGAAGGACACCTTTATCTTTGTAGTAACTGGATGTATTGATACACCATCCAAAACCTACAGTAGTCAATAAAGTCACCATGTTCAAAGGGATATTCAGTGTCAATATCAATCTACCAATCAATGCCCTTCTTTGTGAGGAATTGAAGATCATCCCTCGTTTTTGTGGTTAAATCTGTGCTTAAAATTCACGACTCGACTGAGGGACCTTACACCTAATTGCATGTGTGGTGTATAGAGATCGGATAGTCTTTCAAAATCATGTTATTAACCACTATCCATGCAACGTACTATATGATTTGTTAAGACCATTTTTAGGCTTGCCATATCAAAGTGGTTGAATGCTTTTTGACTCAAGACATTTCATCTTCTCATTTTTTATTAATTTGTAAATATCTCTAAAAACAAAATTCCACTTTGACATTATGTGTAAACCAGTGACACTAAATCTCAATTTAATCAATTTTATATTCAGGCTGTAACACAATAAAACTTGGAAAAAGGCAAGGGGTGTGAATACATTCTGAAGGCACTGTATGTGTTGAGCCACATACGTACAGCAGACAATGCCAAAGAACAGTATCACTTTCTGGTGTGGCTTTCATCTGGCAGTTATACTCTAATATCACCTTCACTTGCTCCTACCCGCTGAGTAGGTGTGCTTGTGTGTGTTGCGTGTGTGCGTGTGTGTGTGTGTGTGTGTGTGTGTGTGTGTGTGTGTGTGTGTGTGTGTGTGTGTGTGTGTGTGTGTTCTGAGCCCTCTCCTGTACTCCTGTTCACCCACGACTGCGTGGCCATGCACGCCTCCAACTCAATCATCAAGTTTGCGGACGACACAACAGTGGTAGGCTTGATTACCAATAACGACGAGACGGCCTACAGGGAGGAGGTGAGGGCCCTCGGAGTGTGGTGTCAGGAAAATAACCTCACACTCAACGTCAACAAAACTAAGGAGATGATTGTGGACTTCAGGAAACAGCAGAGGGAACACCCCCCCATCCACATCGATGGAACAGTAGTGGAGAGGGTAGCAAGTTTTAAGTTCCTCTGCATACACAACACAGACAAACTGAATTGGTCCACTCACACAGACAGCATCGTGAAGAAGGCGCAGCAGCGCCTCTTCAACCTCAGGAGGCTGAAGAAATTCGGCTTGTCACCAAAAGCACTCACAAACTTCTACAGATGCACAATCGAGAGCATCCTGGCGGGCTGTATCACCGCCTGGTATGGCAACTGCACCGCCCTCAACCGTAAGGCTCTCCAGAGGGTAGTGAGGTCTGCACAACGCATCACCGGGGGCAAACTACCTGCCCTCCAGGACACCTACACCACCCGATGCTACAGGAAGGCCATAAAGATCATCAAGGACATCAACCACCCGAGCCACTGCCTGTTCACCCCGCTGTCATCCAGAAGTCGAGGTCAGTACAGGTGTATCAAAGCTGGGACCAAGAGACTGAAAAACAGCTTCTATCTCAAGGCCATCAGACTGTTAAACAGCCACCACTAACATTGAGTGGCTACTGCCAACACACTGTCAATGACACTGACTCTACTCCAGCCACTTTAATCATGGGAATTGATGGGAAATGATGTAAATATATCACTAGCCACTTTAAACAATGCTACCTTATTAAATAATGTTACTTACCCTACATTATTCATCTCATATGCATATGTAGATACTGTACTCTATATCATCGACTGCATCCTTATGTAATACATGTATCACTAGCCACTTTAACTACGCCACTTGGTTTACATACTCATCTCATATGTATATACTGTACTCGATATCATCTACTGTATCTTGCCTATGCTGCTCTGTACCATCACTCATTCATATATCCTTATGTACATATTCTTTATCCCCTTACACTGTGTATAAGACAGTAGTTTTTTTGGAATTGTTAGTTAGATTACTTGTTCGTTATTACTGCACTGTCGGAACTAGAAGCACAAGCATTTCGCTACCCTCGCATTAACATCTGCTAACCATGTGTATGTGACAAATAAAATTTGATTTGATTTGATTTGATTTGATGTGTGTGTGTGACAGTGGCAGTTTTAGCATGTAAATCTTGATGGGGCAAACAAAAAAAAAATGTTTTGGGATGCATGCCAGCTAAGACACTACACTACACAACATTAAACAATACATTAATTGCACTATAACAGTGACAAACCATAACCACAAACTGTTAGGGCCTACATAAAGCTGTCCCAACAGCAGAGTCCCATCAGCAATCCCAACACCTTACCACTGCTACACCTGGCTATCAGCGAAGCCTCGTCTGGCAGTCGAAACAGTTCATTCAGCCTCATTTACTGCCTTTAAAAAAACACAGCTGATATGGCTGACTTGCTTAAACAGATGTGGTTTCTAATGACAATTGAGATGTACAAACTATGGCACAAGGGGATGATAAGGGGATAAGAGGCCATCCGTAATTTTGATTTGAAGCAGTCAATATAACTATTTGTTCAGCACTTTTGAAATGTACAGCGACAGAATTCAGAACACGGGCCGTTGTTACAGTGTTCTCCCTGTACACAAAGTCAGAGCCGTAGGACAAACAAAGGGGGCAAATAAGCAGCCAATGAAAGCTCTTACAATATTTCATGATCACATTTCTCTAAAACAGGTTATAGGCTACTTGTCATGTGCACCACCAAGTCAGAGCAGTAGGCGAAATTAAAAGGTGAAAAAAGGCCAAATTATTAGGGTGAGGCACATGAGTTACTAACAGCTTACTACACAACATACAACTAGTATTACTTTCTTAGCTTCAGTATACATATCTCCCTGGCATATTACATAAGTTATGCAGCAGCAATACAAGACATTTTGGAGTGTTCACTTGATGGCGGCGGTCCTTGGGCAAATTGTGTCATCAAACTTTGTCATCAAAGTCTGGCATTCTCTGGATTTATGGTGCTTTTAAGACAACTGAGAACTCTGAAAAAAAAACAAGGTTGAATCATGATGACGTCAGGGATCTTCAGGTAGTAGCTCTAGAAAGAGGCCAGTGTTCCCGACTAACAATTCCGAGTTGGGTGACCGTTCACAACGTATATACCCAGTCGTAACTCATTTTTTCCCGAATTTCCAGTTGTCTTGAAATCATTGAAATCAGATTTCACAGTTCCGCGTTAACAGTTGTTTTGAGTGCGGCAGAAATCATGCTGGATTATCATTTTAAGCTTGGAAAGATACCCTTAAACCCAGACTTGGGACCACACAGCCACTCCACTGAATAGCAGGCTAGTGATTGCTTTGCAATGCTTGCAGTTAGCAACGGATTCCTCTTGAACCACTCATTGCTCGATTTCCAACTTATTGTGTAATGTTTATGTCCAATGGCCGATCAGCACAGATACGTTTTATCTATCATTTCTCTCCATTATTTATCTTCATATGACTAGGATTAAAAATAATTTGCCAGTAGATTGTCGACTTGATTCATGATGATGACTGCTAGCTAAGATTTTGAAAGTCCAGTTAAAGCTACTGTAGATATGTGATTTGATGTCATTTTATCTGTGGTCAATGACATTGAACCTTCTTGGATGGGCACTTATAGTGGAACTCTATGGCAGCACCCAAGGGGCTTGAATTTTCAAGCTCTACCCTTAGATTTGGCGGGGTCGTAGTGTCCCCATGAGTGACAGAACACTGAGCCAATCACGGAGCAACTGGAGAACATTACCAGACCCTACGCTCCTTATTATCCGTTGGCTGCCCCCACCACCACAGAAAGCAGTGAGCTAGGCTGAAACACCTGCATTTTGGGGCTGCCTTACTCAAGAAAGCAAAAAAGAGACTATGTTTGTATGAGGCTTTATTAACTCAATTATACAGTATATATTTATTTTTACATTGTTGACAAACTATATGTGATACGCATGAAACCTTTGTTTAATAAAATGTGGGTCTCGAAACAGGACGGGTCGTCGCTGGAGTGTGATATGGTCTAATATCATCTATTCTATACGTGAAGCTGCAGAGCTACTGTACTCACATTCCTCTTTGATAAGAGAATCACCTGTATGTTCTGTGTGCGTGTGCAGGGTATCATATTTTCCCTGGGGTACAATAATATCAAAATACACATAATGTACCTTCAGAGTGATAATGGTATATGTTTGTACCCCATGCTTTGAATATAATGGTATAATCATCACACTCTCATTCTCATTTCTGTTTCCCAGGGTACAAACACATTTTGTGTACCCTCAATACCCTTAAAACCCACCACAATGTACAGTTCTGAATTTTTGCCATGTTAAAAGAACTAACGGCTTTGTTGCTGGGGAAGTACCCCAATTAGCCCCATTTGTACAACATTTATTATCATCATTGTATTTCCCAGCATGCTCTAATGCAGGTTGATTATTTAACGGAATTGTGTTTGTATGTACATTGATTGATTGATTTATTGATTGATTGATCTTATGCTGCATAAATATCAATAACATATAATTCAATCAGTTAGTTTGATGTTTTGCACCCGTTACTGAAATGGTTGTTCCAGTAATGTTACAAATGAATAAAACATTTAAAGTTGAAAAGTTTTGAGTAAATAAGCATTGACCCCCTTTGTTATGACTATTCAAAATAAGTTCAGGAGTTCAAAATGTGCTTAATGAGTCACATACTAAGTTGCACAGACACAGTCTATGTGCAATAACAGTGTTTAACATGATTTTTGAATGACTACCTCATCTCTGTACCACACACATACAATTATCTGTAATGTACCTCAGTCGAACACTGAATTTCAAACACAGATTCAACCGCAAAGACCAGAGAGGTTTTCCAATGCCTTACAAAGAAGGGCACCTATCTGTTGATGGGAAAAATAAAAAAGCAGATATTGAATATCCCTTTGAGCCTGGTGAAGTTATTAATTACACATTGGATGGTATATGAATACATCCAGTCGCTACAAAGATACAGGGCGTCCTTCCTAACTCAGTTGCCGGAGAGGTAGGAAACCGCTTAGAGATTTCACCATTAGGCCAATAGCGATTTTAAAAACAGTTAGAGTTTAATGGCTGTGATAGGAGAAAACTGAGGATGGATCAACAACATTGTAGTTACTCCAAAATACTAACCTAAATGAGAGAGTGAAAATAATTCAGCTTGTACAGCATGCACATATTCCAAAAAATGCATCCTGTTTGCAACAAGGCACTAAAGTAATGCTGCAAAAAATGTGGAAACTCAATTAACTTTCTGTCCTTAATACAAAGTGTTATGTTTGTAGCAAATACAATACAACACATTACTGAGTACCACCATATTTTCAAGCATAGTGGTGGCTGCATCACGTTATGGGTATGCTTGTAATCATTAAGGAATAGGGAGTTTTTCAGGTAAAAAAGAAATGGAATAGAGCTAAGCACAGTCAAAATCCTAGAAGAAAAACCTGGTTTAGTCTGCTTTCCAACAGACACTGGTGAATTAATCAGTGGTAGTCAGTGCCGTTTAAGACAAGGGAGAATTTATTTGTGTTTTTATGAACATGGCCTTATTTCTATTACAGTATATTGGATAACTGTCATTCATATTCCATTCACAAAGTTCAATGTAACAGCAATAGGCTTAGGATACTACATGATACACAAATGGTCCCTATACCCGTCATGAAGTTGCTACAACCTAGCCTATGAATGTTTACAACATAGGGGCAGGTAGGGAGAAATATTTGAGGTGACAGATGGTGACACATGGACAGACAGTTGTCGTGTCTTTGGCTATGCTGGAGTAAGTGATATGACATGCTATTCTATAAAATCATTTCTCCTTATTTAGTCTCATCTGAAAGTTGTAAATTCTTGGTTCTTCTTCACGAACCCTGGCCAACAAATTGAATCAGCAATACAAAATCTGGTTTAATTATTTATTTACTAAATACCTAACTAATCAAACAGAATTACATATACACAATATGAATCATACATTGATGGACCTGGTGAACGGAGCCGATATAGCGGCTGGTTACACAAAGAAAAGGATGTGAGTGAAAGAGCGGGAAGACTGAGGAACAAAGCGAGAAGCTATGCTCTCGTAAATACAGTATCTTGTGCATTCTAAATTACCGCCCAATTGAAAAAGGAGAATGCAATAAATATTTACTCTGAGCTGCGCTTTGGTAGATTGGTCATCGATGGAAGGCCGGTTTGTCATTTGAAGAATGTCTCTGGTGGTAAACTGGATACGTTGTAGTATCGTTGTGTGTGTTAGACTGAATACGTTGTACATCCTTTCCTAACCCACGTCTAAATCAAATCAAATCAAATTTATTTATATAGCCCTTCGTACATCAGCTGATATCTCAAAGTGCTGTACAGAAACCCAGCCTAAAACCCTAAACAGCAAGCAATGCAGGTGTAGAAGCACGACTGCTGATACAGCGACCGCTGCTAACTCAACGGCTAGGAGATATCACTTCTGGAGTGAATAAGAGTTCAAAGTTCATACCAAGTTGCCATACTTTTAAGCTCATGCTATATTCTGACTGGTATAGTCAAAATTCATCCTTTCGGGGTGTTGACCGTCATCTTCATGTTGAAATTTGATGCTGATTTTGCTAGGTTATCTGGGCCCAGTAGGACCGTCGCCCTAATGTCCTCGGAACAGAAAGTTACATTTTCGTCAAGGGGCTTATATAGGATTGGGAGAGAGGGCCGTGTTTCATAGTTTACACCCAATGTCTGTTCACATGGGCGGAGTCACTGAGTTGAGCATAGTTCACTCATGAAAACCAATTATCTCATTTAGGAGCTAAAAATTACATTTAATCTTTTCACAAATAGTTTCATATTTAAATATTTAAATTGCACAGAACTAGAATGTGTAGATTTTCCAAGATACAGTTTATGTTGTCCTATCATCAGTAATCATGTCTCAGATACCAACTGAACTGACATAATATTCATTAAGTCACAACGCATATTTTCAACTGGTTGGATTACCGAAATATGGTTCCGTTTCCCAACTTTTGATGTCACCAGACTCTCTCTCAATGTTAACAAAGTGATTTTCAATAGTTACATCTGTAGAGTAGAGAGAGGAAAAAGGGGAAAGGTATTTATGGTGGTCATAAACCTCCCCCAGGCCAACGTCATGACAGTCCCCCCATGTTGAGTTCAATCGTGCAATTAACCTGCACATTGCAAACCAACATAAAAATGACAGTGTGTTTTCCTGGTTGTGGACCATTATTGTGGTCCCCCTCTGGTGGTCGACCCAGGTAGGGTTTCTGCAAATGAAGAAGTCTTCCCCAAGGCTGGGCAGCAGATGTCCAGTTGGTGATTGCTGTTGCAGTCCCCCATCTGGTGGTTGACCCGGGTAGGGTTTCTGCAAATGAAGACGTCTGCCCCAAGGCTGGGCAGCAGATGTCCAGTTGGTGATCGCCATTCCGGACCCGTCGTCTGGTCGTCCAGACTGGAAGATCTGGGCAGTAACTTAGGCAGATGTTAGCAACTCACACACACTCGGGAAATATATCATTACATTTCCTTCCAAATGAGCGGCGTTGTGGCACTAACTGATGGTTGTATGGGGAAGTTGTTTATGGCTCTATCACTTTCTACGTGCGGAAGAAAATGAAACAAAATGAATGAAAGCATAAACAAAACAAAATATTGTTATGCCCCCTTAATCATCTAATTGGACTGTATTCTATCTACGTCCATGGTCGTGGCAAAATAACCCTATCCTGGCATTGTCTAATGTCATATCTAGGGCTTTCCTAATTTGTGGGGTGCTGCTTAGGATACTATCCTAAGTTGAAAACTACATGATAAGTCTACAGCTGTAAGGCACTAGTTTTTGGCAGTCTACCTATGGACTTCTGAGAAGAAAACTAGTGAGTGCTGTAGCTGTAGAGTCAAAGGCCTCAATAAATGGCCTCATGAATGTTCAACTTTACTAAGGCTGGTATTGTGCTCGGACCCTTAAGTGATCCTAGCATAAATCCTAATTGGATGTTCCATTGTGCATGTGCGTTTATGCTTACACAAGCGCACATGTCAAGGGAAGAAAAACAAGTATCCTGGCAACTTGTTCAGAATGAGTCTGACGTGGTCAGGTAATTTTCAGGTCAATGCCTGGAGGTCGGTCAGAATTGGTGTCGAGGGAGCCTGTAGTGGTTTACTACCAGTCACTGTCTTCCACTATTGTAGTGGCGGTAGGTATTAAGAAGTCTACTTCATAGCTATGTTATCCATGGATGAGCTAACCTCACGACGAAAGTAATCTCTAAGCACGGAACCAGTCATACACGGTGTGATCATGGTTCATGACTTCTAATAACTTTTCTCCTGAATGGAGGGATCAACTTATTAGTGGCATGTGTGTCAACCACTGGAAGAGTGCAATGGAGATTCCCTTCCCCGTGTTTCACTCTGAGTGACTCCTATGTCGCTATTATCAATAGCAATTTAACTTGTGAAGTTACTAATCCTCTTACTGAGTGTTGCTGGACTGACTGTGATATTGGTACTGGTACTCAAGGGGACCAGATGTCCTGCCGATTTATTCTGAAATGTTATTCTACAGTAATACATGATTAGAGCATTTTACTAGTTGTCTTGTAGTGGCTACTACACATGGCAAGGAATGATTATCGTTGCCATTTGTTTTGGAGGTGGACAAGTCCACTGGACTTCCTTTATGACCAGTGTGGTACACCTCAGTGCTATCTTAGATATGTTCTAAGATAACCCCCATCTAGGGGCCTGTCTGACCCTCACTGTTCTCATAGGGGAGTTTACAACTAGATTTTATCTATGCTCTGGCGGCCTCGTACGGTGTTGTCCGCAGTCTCGACCCGTCCACCGGCCTCGATGAGGTTCATCATGGGTCTGGGCTACTATCCCCCCCAATGGGTGGTGTTGGTATCCGAGGCACAAACGAAAAGTTCAGATCCTGTGTACGAGTTGTCAGTGGCCACGTTATTATGAGAATGGCTGTAACCTTTCAACCAAATCTCCTGGTGTTTGTGCTTCAACACCCTCAGTGCTGTAGAGGCATGTCAGTCACCACCGCGTCTGCGTGTGGCAACCTCTTCAGTACCTGCGAACTGAGACGAGGATACCGGTCTGTGGTATCGTAAAGTGTTTCACCAGTGGGAGTCATCGGGTCAGTTGCTGGACTGACGCCATTAGTGTGTCCGAAGGGCAAGAGAAATTCATATCAACTACCGTGTTGCACGACTGCAAGGAGGAGGGAAGTTGCTCATTCACAGAGACAGCTGGCTAGAAATCATGACAAGAATGGTCAACCAGGTTGGCTGATGGAATGTGTCGAGATATCGTAATATCTCCTTGGATCGGATTCTGCACCATAAGGTTTCTAAATGTCTTTTTCCCAAGGGGTGCTTTTGACAGATACTCCTCGTGAATGACTGCATTGCAGCTATTGTTAGGAGAAGGCACTGTGGCCTGTGACCATACCTGGTTCGTTTTCCAATCCATCAATGGGAGTAACCGATCCATCAAGTCTGCTCCAAGTAGCAGGGGTACAGTTTCGAGGCTGGTAACATACACAGGCTAACGAGCGATACGTCCTCGAAGTGTAGTTTCAGCATGACTCTCCATGTGAGAGGCGAGGTAGTCTGGGTGACCCCTCGAAGTGTAGTGTAGCATCGTTTCACTTTTAACCAATGTTTAGTTGGCTTCAAAGCCCTTTTGAGATCATCGAACAATGTTTGAGAGATGAGTGATATTGTTGCACCCAAATCAATTAGCGTATGACAAGTTAAGCAGTCCTCCAGGACCATTTCCAGGTATGGCCGTTTAGATTCGTGTTTAGTGGACATATTCCCCACAAAGTGGAGTGGTCGTACGCAACAACATGATGTATCATTTCTGTTCAAGGTGGAAGCAGATCGACTTTACAGATTTTGACCAAGCTTGGCTTTAACGAAGCGTTTGATATTTTCCTTCACAACCTTTGTATCAGAGTCTAAAGACAAAGCCCGTGGGCTTGTTTCTTGATCAAGCGGGCCCTGGATAGGGTCTCGAATGAGAGCGGGAGAAATTTGAATTTTAATGTCCTTGCTATGGGTGTTAATTCCTGCAGACCTGGTGTCCGGTAATTCTCCATCTCGTCCTTGTGACATATCTTTTACCCTTTTCTCAAATGTTTCTCGCTTTAGTTCTTCACGTAGTGCAACTTCTGGAGAACATTGGTCTACGTTTTGATCATCCTTCAACCCTTTGTTACCCTTGTGCTCTGACATGTGTGGGTTGGGTGCAGGAACGTAGTGAACAGGTCGATTGTACCGGTAGTCGTTTTGATGGCGACGTACTTTACGGTTATTTCGACTGCGGAGGTTATTGGAACCGTGGTTTCGTGGTAGAAACCGTTGTTGTGCGTCATCTCTCGACGCTCCATTACCTGATAATGCACCCTCTAACTGGAGTAGGTGCTCCTGGTCAAACTTCAAAACCGAGTGGTCAGGGCTCTTAGTTTTACGAACTATTGATGCCTCAAAAGCTGTGCTTACAAGCTTTCTGAGTTGTAAGATAGGCAAGCCAACGTGGGCTGCAGGGCCCAAGAGGGTAATGAAGGTGGGATACATGTTTGACAGAAACACATTCAATACCACCTTGCACACTCTTGCCTGCATCTAGCTGATATAGGGTGTAATCATTACTACAACAGTTGCACACCAGAGTTTCTATTTGACACATTCAGCTATATTTATCCCTGTTTTCTTCTGTTTTCTTCCATTTATTAAGAAACGTCTTTCAACGGAATCAGCGGAATGAATACAACCCTGATACATACAACCCCGATCACATGTAAACACAGTTCCCTTTCATAGCAGCAGTATTCCTTCTCGCATCTATGCACTCTCTTCCTCTCACCTTTTCCCTTCACTTGTGGACTTCAATGCACACATCAGCTGTATGTGACCAGGCAAAAAAACACTTTCCAGACCAAACCGTATCATAAACGCTACACACAGCCTACATTGTTATCACCATATTAGCTAATGTAACATACAGTGCATTCGGAAAGTATTCAGACCCCTTGACATTTTCCACATTTTGTTATGTTACAGCCTTATTGTCATGGTTGGCAGTGCATGTCAGAGCAAAAACCAAGCCATGAAGTCAAAATAATTGACTGTAGATCTCAGAGACAGGATTGTGTCAAGGCACAGATCTGGGGAAGGTTACCAAAAAATGTATGAAGCATTGAAGGTCCCCAATAACACAGTGGCCTCCATCATTCTTAAATGGAAGAAGTTTGGAACCACCAATACTCCTCCTATAGATGGCCGCCCGGCCAAACTGAGCAATCGGGGGAGAAGGCCCTTGGTCAGAAAGGTGACCAAGAACCAGAGTGACAGAGCTCCCAAGTTCCTCTTTACAGATGTGAGAACCTTCCAGATCAAATCGAATCAAATCAAATCAATTTTTATTTGTCACATACACATGGTTAGCAGATGTTAATGTGAGTGTAGCGAAATGCTTGTGATTCTAGTTCTGACAATGCAGTAATAACCAACAAGTAATCTAACTAACAATTCCAAAACTACTACCTTATACACACAAGTGTAAAGGGATAAAGAATATGTACATAAAGATATATGAATGAGTGATGGTACAGAGCGGCATAGGCAAGATGCAGTAGATGGTATCGAGTACAGTATATACATATGAGATGAGTATGTAAACAAAGTGGCATAGTTAAAGTGGCTAGTGATACATGTATTACATAAAGATACAGTAGATGGTATTGAGTGCAGTATATACATATGAGATGAGTATGTAAACAAAGTGGCATAGTTAAAGTGGCTAGTGATACATGTATTACATAAAGATACAGTAGATGGTATCGAGTACAGTATATACGTATACATATGAGATGAATAATGTAGGGTATGTAAACATTATATTAGGTAGCATTGTTTAAAGTGGCTAGTGATATATTTTACATCATTTCTCATCAATTCCCATTATTAAAGTGGCTGGAGTTGAGTCAGTGTGTTGGCAGCAGTTTTTCAGTCTCTCGGTCCCAGCTTTGATGCACCTGTACTGACCTTGCCTTCTGGATGATAACTGGGTGAACAGGCAGTGGCTCGGGTGGTTGTTGTCCTTGATGATCTTTATGGCCTTCCTGTGACATCGGGTGGTGTAGGTGTCCTGGAGGGCAGGTAGTTTGCCCCCGGTGATGTGTTGAGCAGACCTCACTACCCTCTGGAGAGCCTTACGGTTGTGGGTGGAGCAGTTGCCGTACCAGGCGGTGATACAGCCCGACAGGATGCTCTCGATTGTGCATCTGTAGAAGTTTGTGAGTGCTTTTGGTGACAAGCCAAATTTCTTCAGCCTCCTGAGGTTGAAGAGGCGCTGCTGCGCATTCTTCACGATGCTGTCTGTGTGGGTGGACCAATTCAGTTTGTCTGTGATGTGTATGCCGAGGAATTTAAAACTTACTACCCTCTCCACTACTGTTCCATCGATGTGGATAGGGGGGTGTTCCTTCTGCTGTTTCCTGAAGTCCACAATCATCTCCTTAGTTTTGTTGACGTTGAGTGTGAGGTTATTTTCCTGACACCACACTCCGAGGGCCCTCACCTCCTCCCTGTAGGCCGTATCGTCGTTGTTGGTAATCAAGCCTACCACTGTTGTGTCGTCCGCAAACTTGATGATTGAGTTGGAGGCGTGCGTGGCCACGCAGTCGTGGGCGAACAGGGAGTACAGGAGAGAGCTCAGAACGCACCCTTGTGGGGCCCCAGTGTTGAGGATCAGCGGGGTGGAGATGTTGTTGCCTACCCTCACCACCTGGGGGGGCCCGTCAGGAAGTCCAGTACCCAGTTGCACAGGGCGGGGTCGACAATGCAGATGGACAACCATCTCTGCATCAAAGGCAAGTCACACTGGGAAATTATATTGGGGGCATTGCTTAGCGGAGACGTGGCTTTCAAGTAGTTATTTTTAGTCACCTGTGAGTGGAAGTGTTGTACCCCTTTAAGTGGTCTCCAGTAGAGAGACATTTTTGACAGTTACAAGGAGCAAAAGGCTTTGTCATTGTGGTTGTACTATATAAAGGAAAAAAGCATAATGTTGTGCCTGTAGAGAAAGGTATTATCTGAGGTATGAACTGGGGTACAATTATGTACTTGTAACTAAAAGTACAAAGGAGGACCTTACAGGGTACCACCCCAGTGACACCCCATTGTACCCCTTTAGGAACAAATCTAAACAATTATTTCTGAGTATATGTTTCTGTGTGTATGTTTGTGTGTCTGTATGTGTGTGTGTGTGTGCTACTGTACTTGACCTGCTCACAGAGAAGAGAGGATCCATTCTCTCATCAAATATTTACCAGCAACCTCAGCCTCCCAGCTGCTGCTGTAAGAAACGCACACGCATGCACGCGCAGGCACGCACGCACACACACACACAAAGCATTTTAACCTTACAATCACTAAGCACATCTATTGAGTGAAGAAGACACAAAACAGAAATGCTGCATCAATCTAATATCCTTCTCCTTCAGGAACCCAACAGCCTCATTCAGAACAGTTAAACAGTCACACCTCAACTGTACTGGGAACTATATTCAGTGAAAGACACCTGTTGTACAACCCAATTAAAGTTGTTCTGCATATGATTCTATAACATTCATGATATTGAACACTTTCCATGCTGTTGGAGATATTAATTTTCATCCATTTCTGTTATCTCCTAATGGAATTCCTACATGGGAAAGTGTTGCTGAGCTTGTTATTAACAGTTTGAAACAGTGTACGCCAGACTCTGGGCATAGAGGTGAGAGTCAGTCAGAGAGACATGCATATTTCATATTTCACAGTCCTTCATTTATATTCAAGGTTTGGGATGTAAACCGAGTAGTGGCAGACTACATACA